>NC_092718.1:17449855-17604855 GCF_047496885.1 Scyliorhinus torazame | reverse complement strand
GCAGTGTACCTCACTTACTCTTGCGAGAAACTAACCTCCTGAAGGCAAAGGGAACATGTCCAGGCCTTGCGCCTTACTTGCAATTTAAACAAGTGTTCTGTGCTATAAAAGATTCTGTGGGGGGCAGGTGTTCCCTGGCAATGCCTCGACCAATTAAATGGACTTGCCAACCAGTCAGCACCGCTTTTTCGTGTTTTAAAAAAAAAATTGGCATTCGTGTCTGTCCTGCTGAGTGCGAGACAAAAAGCTTTACCAGCATGTCTCTCTTTTCAACAATAAACATGTATTTCTTCATGACTGCTCAGGGTGATGAGAAACATTTGTCGAGTTGGTGCTCCTCAGAATTCCACAGTCAGTCTTTTACTTGAATGGTAGACTCCACCCATCTTCATTCTTTGTGAAACAACTGTGGGTGCAGAAAGATTTAGGCCACCGCGTATGTGGATCTGATGCTCTCCCTTGTCCCCGGTTGTGCCGCCAAGGCTCATGAGGGGCTGCCGGCAAAATGGGGGTGAGGCCGCACCCAAATCAACCATGGTCTTATTGAAAAGCAGTACAGGCTCTTGAGGGTCGAATGGCCAACCTGTACCATCATGACTAACCGTGCGGCTTGGCAACAGGTGTCGGGAGCGGCACGGTAACACAGGTGGTTAGCACTGTGGCTCCACTTCTCCAGGGTCCCGGATTCGATTCCCGGCTTGGGTCACTCTGTGATGAGTCTGCACGTTCTCCCCCTGTCTGCGTGGGTTTCCTCCGGGAGCTGCGGTCTCCTCCCACAAGTCCCGAAAGTCATTTTTCTTGGGTGAATTGCACATTCTGAATTCTTCCCTCCGTGTACCCGAACAGGTGCCAAAGTGTGGCGACTAGGGGATTTTCACAGTAACTTCATTGCAGTGTTAATGTAAGCCTACTTGTGACACTAATAAAGATTATTATACTGTAACTCTTAACTCAAATTCCAGTTCTCTTCCTGCACCTAGTGGTGCATTAAGGCAGACTTTTGTTTCCACAGTTAGTAATTCCCAGAAGAGGTCACTAGCCTGTTACCAGAGGCTTATAGCTTGAGAGGTGCCACTCCACATCAAACTTGACAGACCAGGAGTCTCTCCTGCTCTTTCCACCAGCTATTGGTGTGTTTGGAAGGATTTGCAGGTTGACGCACTCCACCCGTTTGGTTGCGTTATGAACGCACTTTCCTTGACCATCAAGTCCTGGTCTGGGACCTGAACCCAGAGCTTCTGGTTTAGAGGCAGGGACACTACCTACTGCGTCACAACACCTGTTACTGTTTGTCCCTTCCCTCCATAGTTAGCTCTTGGTTGAACAAATCATTTTAAAATTGTACTTCAGAGCTATAAAGCAATCACCTGATCAGGTTCATGACTAAACAAGTAACCAACTGCCCTATTATTAAGTCTTCATCTGTATCTGCGTTCTGAGGGTTTTGCAAGAGGATTACTGGAATTCTCCATGAGCATTGAGTCCCCAGACCAAGCAGAGGCTGACCAAAGCATCAACAATTCTGTGGACTTGCTCGTGTGTGTCTGAGGATGTAAAAGGCCAGTTACTACCCTCGCCCCGCCCCCGCACCACAGTTTGAAAACTGCTGTCTTGTCGAGGCTTCCTGTGCTGTTTTTTTTAATGATGTAGAGATGCCGGCGTTGGACTGGGGTGAGCACAGTAAGACGTTTTACAACACCAGGTTAAAGTCCAACAGGTTTGTTTCGATGTCACTAGCTTTCGGAGCGCTGCTCCTTCCTCAGGTGAATGAAGAGGTATGCTCCAGAAACATATATATATATATATATATATATAGACAAATTCAAAGACGCCAGACAATGCTTGGAATGTGAGCATTAGCAGATGATTAAATCTTTACAGATCCGCATTAGCAGATGATTAAATCTTTACAGATCCAGAGATTTTTTTAATGTGAGCTTCCATGAAGGCTGCGAAAACCTGTTTCCCAGAGCTTGTGTTTAGTTTGTTTTGCATCTGTCTTACCAGGTAAAAGAACTTGTTCTCGACAACTGTCGCTCAAATGAAGGTAAAATCGAGGGCCTCTCGGATGAGTTTGGAGAATTGGAATTCCTTAGCACGATCAACGTAGGCTTATTGTCCGTTGCGAACCTACCAAAGTTAAACAAGTTAAAGAAGGTGGGTAAAAGCTTTCTGATTGCTTTTGACGGTATTGTAGAATGCCTAGAGTGCAGGAGGAGGCCATTTGACCCATCGGGTCTGCACCGACCCTCTTAAAGAGCACCCTACCTAAGCTGCCCCCCCCCCCCCCAATATAACTTAAATGCTCCATCCCAAGCAACATCCGGGTGAATCTCCTTTGCAACCCCCTCCAATGCAATCACCGTCTCCTGTAATGCGGCGACCAGAACCGCACACAGTATTCCAGCTGTGGCCCCATCAAAGTTCTGTACAACTCCAATATGACCTCCCTGCTTTTGTCATCTATGCCTCGATTGATAAAGGTGAACGTCCCAAATGCCTTTTCACCGCCCAATTAACCTGCCCATCCGCCTTCAGGGAGACTCAACTATTATGCTTCTAACTGTTCTTCATACGATAACCTCTTCTATTTACAGGTGTAACATCTTTCTTCTCTTCCACCCCCACCCCACCGCACATGTTTCCCCAATTATCCTGTACCAAAGAACTTGCCAAACTGTTCTATCCAATTTCCTTTCTGTTAGTGACTAAGTAGTGATGTCGACTTGATGATCCTCCTCGACCTTTCTCTTCGGTAGGAAATTTGTCTCCAGTGGCGATAGATTAAAACCTTGGTATTCACTCCAGAAAAGCTTGGCAGAGAAATACCTGATACCCTGCGGAGATCCGATCCCAGTTTGCCAAAGTGAAGGGGGGGGGGGGGTCCCCCATGTTTGAATATAAATGAATTTAAGGCAGTTCAGAGAAGGTTCACTTGGTTCATTCTTGGGATGGGAGGTGTGAACTCGCTGGGCCAGTTTCCAAGGAAGCTTCAGAACATTGAGCGGTGATCTTATTGAGGCACTTGAGGTAATCTCCAGGTGCTCTCCACATGAGGTCCTCCAGGTGCTCCGGAGATGGGACATGGGCATGGCTGGCTGTGCCAGCATTTATTGTTCTTCCCTAATTGCCCCTTGAGGGGGCAGTTAAGAGTCAACCACATTTCTGTGGGGTCTGGAGTCGAGTGTAGGCCAGACAAGGTAAGGATGGCAGATTTCCTTCCCCAAGGCGCATTAGTGAACCAGATGGGTTTTTACGACAATCAACAATGGTTTCATGGTTATCATTCCAGATTTTTCTTGAATTCAAATTTCACCATCTGCAGTGGCAGGATTTGAACCTGGGTCCCCAGCGCATCACTCTGGGTCTCTGGTTGCTTGTGCAGTGACTTGATTACTGGTCCTGTGACGGTACCACTAAACCACTGCCTCCCACAGTCCAAAGATGTGCAGGTTAGGTGGGGTCACAAGAGATGGGGTGCGGGAGTGGGCCTAGCTTGGGTGCACTTTCGGAGGACCGGTTTGGACTCGATGGACCAAATAGCCTCCTTCTGCACTCGGGATTCTATGAAAATATTTCCTGTGAGGGTCGTGAATCTGCAATTCTATCCTCGGAGGGCAATGGAGGGAGGTTTATTGAATATTTTTAAGGCAGAGTTAGATAGATTCTTGACTTAACAAGGCATCAAGGATTATTGGGGGGCAGCAGAATGTGGAGGTATGGCCGCAGACTGATCTGCCATCATCCAAAAGGCCTACTCCAACTCCTAATTCCTATGTACTGTTGCTTTCTTTACTCCCAGGTTAAAAGTATACTGATTTTTCGAGTTTAAATCAATGCTAACGGTCCGATATTTCATGTATTTACATATAGCTCGAACTAAGTGATAACCGAATCTCAGGGGGACTAGAAGTGTTGGCAGAAAAATGTCCGAACCTCACGCATCTCAACCTCAGTGGCAACAAAATCAAAGATCTCAGCACAATAGAACCTCTGGTGAGTACCTTGCGCGCCCAAGCCGTGAGCCATGATTAATCTCTGAAATAACAGCATTAGGTTCTCCCTCTCCTTGGTTCTGGATTGTCGATATTGATAAAGCTATAAATAATGATGTGCAGAAGAATCTGAATTTGATATATTTCTGCTTTCATCATCTGCTAATTCTCACTTATCTCCGATTTATCAATTACTTGGTGGGATTTATCCTAAAAACGACATTTAATTTTAAGAAAAGAGCAATAGTTCAAAACTTTGTTTATTTAAGACTGTTTTTCAAAAAATTTTTCCCGGGACCCACTTTTACCAACTGGGGGACCTTCGCGACACACCATTTTTTTCTTACCTTTAATGCGACAGTCCTCACTATCTCACTTGCTTCATCATTCCATGTTACATTTCTGAGAAGGTCTTTGGCTGATGGTTTAAGTTCTCGCTGCATCCCTTGAAAAAAATCAATTTGTCCTCTAACCCGCCATGCTTAGTCTTCAAATGCCTTTGAAGATTTGAGGGTTTTAAAGTTTCGTTTGCCAGTACTTCCCTGCATCTAACACACATGGGCTTTGCATCCTGATTTGAGACAGGATCTACTCCCATTTGGAAGCAAATGGACGTATTAGTGAGAGGCAGCACGGTTTTGTGAAGGGGAGGTCGTGTCTCACTAACTTGATAGAGTTTTTCGAGGAGGTCACTAAGATGATTGATGCAGGTAGGGCAGTAGATGTTGTCTATATGGACTTCAGTAAGGCCTTTGACAAGGTCCCTCATGGTAGACCTAGTACAAAAGGTGAAGTCACACGGGATCAGGGGTGAACTGGCAAGGTGGATACAGAACTGGCTAGGCCATAGAAGGCAGAGGGTAGCAATGGAGGGATGCTTTTCTAATTGGAGGGCTGTGACCAGTGGTGTTCCACAGGGATCAGTGCTGGGACCTTTGCTCTTTGTAGTATATATAAATGATTTGGAGGAAAATGTAACTGGTCTGATTAGTAAGTTTGCAGACGACACAAAGGTTGGTGGAATTGCGGATAGCGATGAGGACTGTCTGAGGATACAGCAGGATTTAGATTGTCTGGAGACTTGGGCGGAGAGATGGCAGATGGAGTTTAATCCGGACAAATGTGAGGTAATGCATTTTGGAAGGGCTAATGCAGGTAGGGAATATACAGTGAATGGTAGAACCCTCAAGAGTATTGAAAGTCAAAGAGATCTAGGAGTACAGGTCCACAGGTCATTGAAAGGGGCAACACAGGTGGAGAAGGTAGTCAAGAGGGCATACGGCATGCTTGCCTTCATTGGCCGGGGCATTGAGTATAAGAATTGGCAAGTCATGTTGCAGCTGTATAGAACCTTAGTTAGGCCACACTTGGAGTATAGTGTTCAATTCTGGTCGCCACACTACCAGAAGGATGTGGAGGCTTTAGAGAGGGTGCAGAAGAGATTTACCAGAATGTTGCCTGGTATGGAGGGCATAAGCTATGAGGAGCGATTGAATAAACTCGGTTTGTTCTCACTGGAACGAAGGAGGTTGAGGGGCGACCTGATAGAGGTATACAAAATTATGAGGGGCATAGACAGAGTGGATAGTCAGAGGCTTTTCCCCATGGTAGAGGGGTCAATTACTAGGGGGCATAGGTTTAAGGTGAGAGGGGCAAGGTTTAGAGTAGATGTACGTGGCAAGTTTTTTACGCAGAGGGTAGTGGGTGCCTGGAACTCACTACCGGAGGAGGTAGTGGAAGCAGGGACGATAGGGACATTTAAGGGGCATCTTGACAAATATATGAATAGGATGGGAATAGAAGGATACGGACCCAGGAAGTGTAGAAGATTGTAGTTTAGTCGGGCAGTATGGTCGGCACGGGCTTGGAGGGCCGAAGGGCCTGTTCCTGTGCTGTACATTTCTTTGTTCTTTGTTCTTTTTGCATTGGCACAATTAAAGCCATACCTCAAGAAATCATCTTTTTATTGCTTTGTTCCCGAATTCATTTTCTTAATTGAATTGTTCGTCAGAGTCCCTGGAGCTCTGGATACAGCTCACACCAGCACTGCTTTGTCCTGCTGTGGACTCTCCTGAGAAGCTCTCTCCAGCAAATTCAATTGTGAGACCCTGGCCTGTTTGTCTCTGGTCCTCTCCCTTATTACAAAATAATCCATCTTCAGTTCTTCACAGTCCTGTTGCTTGCTTGCGGGCATCTACAAATTGGAGGTATCTCTCCTCCATGATTTTGCGCCCAAAGCACGGACGGAAAAGGCGTGTGGTGTCAGCGTACATGCCGGGACCACCTCTCTGCTGTTGCCTCTGGCGGAACAACTCCATCGTTCATATTCAAAGGCCGGTCGGGCCTGGCCTTTTTTTTTGATATTTGAAACTTTATTTCCAATACCTGATTTTTCTAAGTTTATGACTTTACTGCTGAGAATTAAAACGATTTCAGTTGAACATGTGCATCCTTACCTTTATACACACACACGTTTGTTTAAAATATATTCCCCTTTTCTTTAGAAATTTAAACAAGTATAGGAAAAAAAGGACAGTCTTGTTTTTACTTTATGAACTATGACTTCAGACGAGATGAAGTAACTTATCAAACACACGCAATGTCACAATATTCCTTACTGGTTCCACTGCATTGCACTATCCAAACATGCAAGTCGTCTGCTCTATTCTCATCAAAAGAACTTACTTCCTGGTTGCCAGAGAGTGGTGACACAAAGTGATGACTGTGTAGGTGTCTTCCAGTGTTGACATGTGTCCGCCGTATTGACTGGCCTTGCTGGTCAGCGAGGAATATTGATCAAACAAGGCCTGGCTTCCCTCTCACTGTCCAGCAGCAACATCCACCCCCGTCACAGACCGCTGTCCACTTCCCGACCAGTGCTTCACGTCGCAGGAGTGCAAGCGGCCGCTGTGCAGATCGTTGAACAGCTTGACCACGGAGGCGCAGGTCACATAGGGCAGCACGGTAGCACAAGTGGATAGCACTGTGGCGTCACAGCTCCAGGGTCCCAGGTTCGATTCGCTGCTGGGTCACTGTCTGTGCGGAGTCTGCACATTCTCCCCATGTCTGCGTGGGTTTCCTCCCACAGTCCAAAGACGTGCAGGTTAGGTGGATTGGCCATGATAAATTGCCCACCGTGACCAAAAAGGTTAGGAGCGGTTATTGGGTTACGGGGGTAGGGTGGAAGTGAGGGCTTAAGTGGGTCAGTGCAGACTCATGGTATGTTCTGTACTGTCGATCGGCGATGCGAGCCGAGCAGTGTGCAGAGCAGGAGCACCAGAGCGGAGCTCCAAGCTGGGGCCACCACAGTTGGGCATCCATGTGGGAGCGTGATGCTATCAGTCCCCACCCCCTGCGCAGGCGTGGTGAACAGCATAAAGTCCAGCCTGGCGCCACCTCACCCCCCCCCCCCCCCCCCCCCCCCCCCCTCAAACGGCGCAACCAATCGAGTACTGGCGGCGGCCGGCAAACTTAACAACCGGGCGCAGTTGTTGGAGACTTCTTCCCGCGATTGGGAACGCCACAACTGATTTCTCCACGGCCCTCCCGAAACCCTCCCGCGGGCCGCGACCCAGAGTTTGAAAAACCCGGATTTAAGATGAAGCCTGTTACAAACATTTGAATAAGAAAATCGCTTACGTATATCATTTGTACTCGGGCGCACTGGGTCTGATAGAACGCCATTCCTCCAAAGAAGATTTGGGATCTTAAAAAATTTATAATAGTTATTAACCTCGCATTGCTTCAGAAGCCTTTTGCTTTCAGTGAACCTTTCCAGCCCCTATCCTTCTGCAGTGTTGGCACCATCCATATTCCTTGGGCCTGGTATCTCGGGTGACTCCAGTGTATAGCTCAGATATAAGTCAATGGAGGTAAAGATCCACACGAGACTGGTTACTGAAGATTGTGGCATAGTAGGAACGTCACTGGATTAGTAATCCAGAGGCCCGGCTAATCCTCTGCGGATATGGGTTCAAATTCCACCATGGCAGCTGGTGGAATTAAATTCCATTAATAAATCTAGAGTATGAAGCCAGTCTCAGTGACTGTAAAACTGTTTATTAATTGGCGTTTAAAATCCCACCTGAGTCACTAATGTCCTTTTAAGGAAGGAAATCTGCCGTCCTTACCCAGTCTGGCCTTCGTGTGACTCACAGACCCACAGCAATGTGGTTGACTCTTAACTTGCCTCTGAAATTACCTAACAAGCCACTCGATTCAAGGGCAATTAGGGATGGGCAAAAAAATGCTGGTGTGATGCCCAAATCCCATGAAAGAATAAAGAAAAACTAAACTCATTTTCTTTCGAATATTACGATCCCAGCCCAGACCCCAACAATGGCTAGTGAACCAAAATCCCAATATTTTATTTTATTTGAAAGACTGGGCAGAAAAAATGATATCGCTCCAGGCGTGCAGGAAGAAATGGGGGCTTTGGTTATTTTTAAAGCAAACGTTATTATAGCTACACTATTAAGCTTTTTAACTTCACACTCAAAAATAACAATTTACACCTTAAACACTACTACTCAATTTCCCATTAAACAACAAGAAGAGAAAGCTCTCAATCTATCTTACTGTGGGAGAATTGTGAACTCCGCATCAGGCAGATCAGAATTCAACTCCTCTCTTCAAAGTTTCCTCTCTAATGCTTTCAAAATGCCTCTCTGCCTTCCTTGGCTCCACCCAGCAATGACCTCCTCTCCCCAGGCTGAAACGCAACCTGCCTCTGCAGGCTGCAAAACACGTTATCTCCCCAGAGACTTCTCCATGCAAACTAGGATGCATTAGCCCAGACTGAAAACACATTTCTTTGTCAATTTCATCTGCTGGCTGCTAAAACCACTCGGGTCCTGCAGAACAGAATTACTTTTAAACAAACAACATTTTAACCCCCGGCTTTTAAACCAATTTTCCTAACATCTTCCAATCGTCGCAACAATCACGGAACAGAAAAGGTAGGACATTTGGTCAATTGTTCTTGGCTGGCACTTCCAAAAGTTGTTCAGTTGGTCCCAAACAACCTCATGTTTTTTCCATTTTAGTTAAATATCCGATTCTCCATTCTTTATTTGTATGGGATTGAGATGCACAAGAATTTGGACTATACTTTAGGTGCACATCACAAGGGTATCTTTTTAAGTTCTATCACCGATGGTAGACTGGATGTTTGGAGGATTTTAACTGTCTCTTCTGTCCTGTGACGCAAATTCGAACCTAACTTCTCTGAGTTTTGTCTTCCCCTTTTATTTTTCCTGCACAGAGAAAGTTGGATAACCTGCGGAGTCTAGACCTTTTCAATTGCGAGGTAACGAACCTAAACAATTACAGAGAAAATGCTTTCAAGTTTCTCCAGCAACTGACGTACCTAGATGGATACGATCGTGAAGACAAAGAAGCGCCGGACTCGGACACTGAAGTGTACGCAGAGGGACTAGACGACGATGACGAGGAGGAAGATGGTACTTTGAGATTTCTGCCATTTTCAACCCCTGTCTATTTCCCTTCTCCAATGTTGCTTCTGTTGTGGTGAAAACGTGCTCCAGTTTTATCCCGGGTGCTTCGGTTTCCTCCCACAAGTCCCGAAAGTTTTGCTGTTAGGTGAATTGGATATTCTGAATTCTCCCTCGGTGTAGCGAAACAGGCGCCGGATTGTGGCGACTAGGGGCTTTTCACTGTAACTTCATTGCAGTGTTGATGTAAGACTGTTTGTGACACTAATAAAGATTATTATTACTTTCTGTCTTTTATCTTGCTTTTAAATTAGGTTGGTTTGCGTTGTGTAGGGGAAGAAGTGAAAATGTATGGTCATCTGTTTCAAGTGATGTATTTATGGGCAGGTTTGGGGGTTTTGTAAAAATCTGCCTTCTAAGTGGACTTGTTTAGTCACTTGTTTGGTCATTATCAATAATTCAGTCTGATGTAGTGGAGTGTGGAGAAGCAACTGCTTTTTAAAAAATAAATTTAGATTACCCAATTATTTTTTTCCAATTAGCGTAGCCAATCCACCTACTCTGCACATTTTTGGGTTGTGGGGGCGAGACGCACGCAGACATGGGGAGAATATGCAAACTCCACACGGACAGTGACCCAGAGCCAGGATCGAACCTGGGACCTCAGTGCCGTGAGGCAGCTGTGCTAACCATTATGCCACCATGCTGCCCTGAGAAGCAACTGCTTGACCTAGTTTCAAGAATATACTGCACAGTCCCAAATCTCTCAGAATCACGCCTGTCAAAGCTTAGATCATGTATGTGCATTTTATATTGCCCACATTCTAAAGAGATTTGGATAGCATTGTTGTAACCTCCGCTGTGGATTTAATGTATGATTTGGAGATCATGGACTTCCTTTCATGTTTTGCATTTGATTTAATTAGTTTCTTGTTTTTAAATGTACAGAAGTTGACGAAGAGGAGGAATATGATGCAGTTCAGTGTGAAGAGGATGATGATGAAGATGGGGAGGAAGAGGATGAGGATGAAGAGGAGGAAGACGGGGAGGAGGACGAAGTTCTCAGCGTAGAGGAAGAGGTATGATTCAGTGCAGTAAAGCCCTGACAAGGCAGCAAAAGTACCCATTCATACCAAGGTCCTTTGGGACAGTGTAACGAGGCGCTATATAAAGATAGCCTTCCTCCTTCACTTTGGATTGGGTTATATACATTTTCCTGTAAAACTGCAGTTTTTTGGCTGTATTATTCCGATCGAAAACAGCAACTCATTATACACCATAACTGAGGGATTATTTACATACCCACTATGTGCCTGTCATGGTCCGTTTTCCGTGCGATACCGAGGGAGTGCTGTATCGTCAGATGAAACGGAAGCCCCATCTGCCCACTTGGGTTCCATGGTTCAAAGTACAGGAACATTCATCCCAATTTCCTGGCCGGCCTATCCCTCGGTTCCCATCATTTAAAAAACAAAATGACTAGTTGGTATCTCGTTGCTGTGTGTGGGAGTTTGCTGTTTGCAAATTGACTGGGCTGCTGGGCTTCCTATACGGCAGCAGTAAAGACGCAGCGAAAGCACTTGATTGGACGTGAAAGCGCTTTCAGGACCCGTATAAATACAAGCTCTCTTTTTCCATTTGCAGACATTGAGCAATTAGATACTGGGTCTATCTCACTGCTGGTCTGGACCAGGCTTCAGAGCTGCCCACTGATTCTGAGGTCCGGTGCTAAATAAACTAGACAGCAACTTGTGTTCATAGGGCACCTTTTTCAATGTCCCACGGTTGCTTTGAAGTCAAAAGGCTGGACCACTGGAAAAACATTGGTCCGGAAAAGCTGAAAGGCTGTCTTGATGCTCACTGACCTTCAGCTCTAATCTCGAGTATCATTTAATATAAGTGTGTGACTGTGCTGTCACCACTCCATTGCCACCTCTATCTTTGTCAACTTGCTCAAACTCGTTTCTTCATAGATTGTCATTTTCTGCCTTCAGAGACTTGCACCCCCAGAGGTTGACGCGCCTCAACGGTTCTCTCTGGTGTTGCTTTCCTCCCCCTCCCCCTGCTCCCCCTTCACCCACCGCTCAGCCCCATTGGCATCTACCCAGCAGTGTGGAAAATTGCCCAAGTGTGTCCTGTACACAAGAACCGGGCAAATCCAACCCGGCTAATTACCATCCTATCAGTCTACCCTCCATCGTCAGCAAAGTGATGGAAGGAGTCATCAACAGTGCTATCAAGCGGCCCGTACTCCGCAATAACCGGCTCACGGGCGTGCAGTTTGGGTTCCGTCAGGGTCACTCGGCTCCTGACCTCATTCTAGCCTTGGTTCAAACATGGACAGAAGAGCTGAATTTAGAGGTGAGGAGAGTGACTGCCCTTAACATCAAGACAGCATTTGACCAAGTGTGGCATCAAGGAGCCCGAGCTAAACTGGAGTCAATGGGAATCAGGGAAAACTCTCTGCTGGTTGGAGTCATACCTGGCACAAAGGAAGATGGTTGTGGTGGTTGGAGGTCAATCATCTCAGCTCCAGGGCATCACTGCAGGAGTTCATCAGGGTAGACCCAACCATTTTCAGCTGCTTCATCAATGACCTCCCTTCCTTCATAAGGTCAGAAGTAGGGATGTTTGCGAATGACTGCGGGAGGTAACCACACCCAAGGCACAGGACAAGAATAGCTGGGTTACAGTCGGGGAAAAAAACAAACAGGCAGACAGTGCAGGGATCCCTCGTGGTCGTTCCCCTTCAAAACAAGTATACCGTTTTAGATGCTGTTTGGGGGGATGACCTACCGGGGGAAGGCCCTAGCGGCCAGGTCTCTGGCACTGAGTCTGGCTCTGGGGCTCAGAAGGGAAGGGGGGAGAATAGAAAAGCAATAGTTGTAGGAGATTCAATGGTTAGGGGAATAGATAGGAGATTCTGTGGTCGCGAGCGAGACTCCCGGAAGGTATGTTGCCTCCCGGGTGCCAGGGATGTCTCGGATCGTGTCTTCAGGATCCTTAAGGGGGAGGGTGAGCAGCCAGAAGTCGTGGTGCACATTGGTACCAACGACATAGGTAGGAAAAGGGGTGTGGAGGTAATAAACAAGTTTAGGGAGTTAGGCTGGAAGTTAAAAGCCAGGACAGACAGAGTTGTCATCTCTGGTTTGTTGCCGGTGCCACGTGATTGCGAGGCTAGGAATAGGGAGAGAGTGCAGCTGAACACGTGGCTGCAGGAATGGTGTAGGAGGGAGGGCTTCAGGTATTTGGATAACTGGAGCGCATTCTGGGGAAGGTGGGACCTGTACAAGCAGGACGGGTTGCATCTGAACCAGAGGGGCACCAATATCCTGGGAGGGAGGTTTTCTAGTACTCGTTTGGGAGGGTTTAAACTAATTTGGCAGGAGAATGGGAACCGGATTTGTAGTCCAGCAACTAAGGTAGCCGATATTCAGGACGCCAAAGCGTGTAGTGAGGCAGTGGGGAAGGGAACACTGACAAAGGAGAGTACTTGCAGGCACGGAGATGGGTTGAAGTGTGTATACTTCAACGCAAGAAGCATCAGGAATAAGGTGGGTGAACTTAAGGCATGGATCGGTACTTGGGACTACGGTGTGGTGGCCATCACGGAAACTTGGGTAGAAGAGGGGCAGAAATGGTTGTTGGAGGTCCCTGGTTATAGATGTTTCAATAAGATTAGGGAGGGTGGTAAAAGAGGTGGGGGGGGGGGTGGCATTGTTAATTAGAGATAGTATAACAGCTGCAGAAAGGCAGTTCAAGGAGTATCAGCCTACTGAGGTAGTATGGGTTGAAGTCAGAAATAGGAAAGGAGCAGTCACCTTGTTAGGAGTTTTCTATAGGCCCCCCAATAGTAGCAGAGATGTGGAGGAACAAATTGGGAAACAGATTTTGGAAAGTTGCCGAAGTCACAGGGTAGTAGTCATGGGTGACTTTAACTTCCCAAACATTGAGTGGAAACTCTTTCGATCAAATAGTTTGGATGGGGTGGTGTTTGTGCAGTGTGTCCAGGAAGCTTTTCTAACACAGTATGTAGATTGTCTGACCAGAGGAGGGGCAATATTGGATTTAGTACTTGGTAATGAACCAGGGCAAGTAATAGATTTGTTAGTGGGGGAGCATTTTGGAGAGAGTGCCCACAATTCTGTGACTTTCACTTTAGTAATGGAGAGGGATAGGTGCATGTAACAGGGCAAGGTTTACAATTGGGGGAAGGGTAAATACGATGTTGTCAGACAAGAATTGAAGTGCATAAGTTGGGATCATAGGCTGTCAGGGAAGGACACAAGTGAAATGTGGAACTTGTACAAGGAACAAGTACAACGTGTCCTTGATATGTATGTCCCTGTCAGGCAGGGAAGAGATGGTCGAGTGAGGGAACCATGGTTGACAAGAGAGGTTGAATGTCTTGATAAGAGGAAAAAGGAGACTTGTGTAAGGCTGAGGAAACAGGGTTCAGACAGGGCGTTGGAGGGATACAAGATAGCCAGGAGGGAACTGAAGAAAGGGATTAGGAGAGCTAAGAGAGGGCATGAACAATCTTTGGCGGGTAGGATCAAGGAAAACCCCAAGGCCTTTTACACCTATGTGAGAAATATGAGAATGACTAGAGCGAGGGTAGGTCCGATCAAGGACAGTAGCGGGAGATTGTGTATTGAGTCTGAAGAGATAGGAGAGGTCTTGAACGAGTACTTTTCTTCTGTATTTACAAATGAGAGGGGCCATATTGTTGGAGAGGACAGTGTGAAACAGACTGGTAAGCTCGAGGAAATACTTGTTAGGAAGGAAGATGTGTTGGGCATTTTGAAAAACTTGAGGATAGACAAGTCCCCCGGGCCTGACGGGATTTATCCAAGGATTCTATGGGAAGCAAGAGATGAAATTGCAGATCCGTTGGCAATGATCTTTTCGTCCTCACTGTCAACAGGGGTGGTACCAGGGGATTGGAGAGTGGCGAATGTCGTGCCCCTGATCAAAAAAGGGACTAGAGATAACCCTGGGAATTACAGGCCAGTTAGTCTTACTTCGGTGGTAGGCAAAGTAATGGAAAGGGTACTGAAGGATAGGATTTCTGAACATCTGGAAAGACACTGCTTGATTAGGGATAGTCAGCACGGATTTGTGAGGGGTAGGTCTTGCCTTACAAGTCTTATTGAATTCTTTGAGGAGGTGACCAAGCATGTGGATGAAGGTAAAGCAGTGGATGTAGTGTACATGGATTTTAGTCAGGCATTTGATAAGGTTCCCCATGGTTAGCTTCTGCAGAAAGTAATGAGGCATGGGATAGTGGGAAATTTGGCCAGTTGGATAACGAACTGACTAACCGATAGAAGTCCGAGAGTGGTGGTGGATGGCAAATATTCAGCCTGGATCCCAGTTAACAGTGGCGTACTGCAGGGATCAGTTCTGGGTCCTCTGCTGTTGTGATTTTCATTAATGACTTGGATGAGGGAGTTGAAGGGTGGGTCAGTAAATTTGCAGACGATACGAAGATTGGTGGAGTTGTGGATAGTGAGGAGGGCTGTTGTCGGCTGCAAAGAGACATAGATAGGATGCAGAGCTGGGCTGAGAAGTGGCAGATGGAGTTTAACCCTGAAAAGTGAGAGGTTGTCCATTTTGGAAGGACAAATATGAATGCGGAATACAGGGTTAACGGTAGAGTTCTTGGCAATGTGGAGGAGCAGAGAGATCTTGGGGTCTATGTTCATACATCTTTGAAAGTTGCCACTCCAGTGGATAGAGCTGTGAAGAAGGCCTATGGTGTGCTAGCTTGATTAACAGAGGGATTGAATTTAAGAGCCGTGAGGTGATGATGCAGCTGTACAAATCTTTGGTAAGGCCACATTTGGAGTACTGTGTACAGTTCTGGTCACCTCATTTTAGGAAGGATGTGGAAGCTTTGGAAAAGGTGCAAAGGAGATTTACCAGGATGTTGCCTGGAATGGAGAGTAGGTCTTACGAGGAAAGGTTGAGGGTGCTAGGCCTTTTCTCATTAGAACGGAGAAGGATGAGGGGCGACTTGATGGAGGTTTATAAGATGATCAGGGGAATAGAGAGACAGTCAGAGACTTTTTCCCCGGGTGGAACAAACCATTACAAGGGGACATAAATTTAAGGTGAATGGTGGCAGATATAGGGGGGATGTCAGAGGTAGGTTCTTTACCCAGAGAGTAGTGGGGGCATGGAATGCACTGCCTGTGGAAGTAGTTGAGTCGGAAACATTAGAGACCTTCAAGCAGCTATTGGATAGGCACATGGATTACGGTAAAATGATATAGTGTAGATTTATTTGTTCTTAAGGGCAGCACGGTAGCATAGTGGTTAGCACAATTGCTTCACAGCTCCAGGGTCCCAGGTTCGATTCCGTCTTGAGTCACTGCCTGTGCGGAGTCTGCACATCCTCCCCGTGTCTGCGTGGGTTTCCTCCGGGTGCTCCGGTTTCCTCCCACAGTCCAAACAAGTGCAGGTTAGGTGGATTGGCCATGATAAATTGCCCTTCGTGTCCAAAATTGCCCTTAGTGTTGGGTGGAGGTGTTGACTTTGGGTAGGGTGCTCTTTCCAAGAGCCGGTGCAGACTCAATGGGCCGAATGGCCTCCTTCTGCACTGTAAATTCAATGATAACCTATGATTAATCTAGGACAAAGGTTCGGCACAACATCGTGGGCCGAAGGGCCTGTTCTGTGCTGTATTTTTCTATGTTCTATGTGTTCGCACCATTGGTGACTCCTCCGATATTGAAGCAGTCCATGTCCAAATGCAGAAAGACCTGGACAATACCCAAGCTTGGGCTGACAAGTGGCAGCTTACATTCGCACCAGGCACGTACCAGGCAATGACCATCTCCTACAAGAGAGGTTCTAACTACTGCCCCTTGATATTCAATGGCATTACCATCGTTGAATCTTACATAGTTTACATAGAACATACAGTGCAGAAGGAGACCATTCGGCCCATCGAGTCTGCACCGACCCACTTAAGCCCTCACTTCCACCCTACCCCAGTAACCCAATAACCCCTCCTAACCTTTTTTGGACACTAAGGGCAATTTATCATGGCCAATCCACCTAACCCGCAGGTCTTTGGACTGTGGGAGGAAACCGGAGCTCCCGGAGGAAACCCACGCAGACACGTGGAGAACGTGCAGACTCCGCACAGACCGTGACCCAGCAGGGAATCGAACCTGGGACCCTGGAGCTGTGAAGCCGCAGAGCTAATCACTTGTGCTACCGTGCTGCCCACAATCCGGGGGTTACCATTGATCAGAAACTGAACTGGACTAGTCTTATTTATACTGTGGCTACCAGGGCTAGGAATCCTTTTTTTTAATAATTAGAGTTCCCAATTTTTTTCCAATTAAGGGGCAATTTAGTGTGGCCAATCCACCTACCTTGCACATTTTTGAGTTGTGGAGGTGGGTCCCACGCAGACAGAGAGAATGTGTAAACTCCACTCGGAGAGTGACCCGGGCCAGGATTGAACCTGGGTCCGCGACGCTGCAAGGCAGCAGTGCAAACCACTGTGCCAACATGCTGCCTGTGGCTAGGAGCAGGCATGTAACTCCCCCCCCCCCCCCCCCCCCCCCCAAAACGTTCACGACATTCAACACCATCCAGGACAAAGCAGCCCGCTTGATTGCTCCCCCTTCCACAAATATTCAAACCCTCCACCACCGACAAACAGTGGCAGTCGTGTGCACCATCTACAAGATGCATTGCAGTAACTCACCGAGTTTCCAAACCCACAACCTCTACCATCTAGAAGGACAAGAGCAGCCGATACCTGGGAACCCCACCACCTGGAGGTTCCCCTCCAAGTCACTCACAGCCCTGACTTGGAAATATATCGCTGTTCCTTCACTGTCACTGGAGTAACATCCTGAAACTCCCTAACAGCAGAGTGGGTGTATCTACACCTGGACTGCAGCGGTTCAAGAAGGCAGCTCACCACCACCTTCTGAAGGGCAACTTGGGATGGGCAATGAATGCTGGCCTAACCAGCGACGCCCACATCCTGTAAATGAATTTTTAAAAACTTTGTAGAGGATTAACAATGCTTTAGCTCACAAAGGGTGGGGGGAGTGTAGGAAGGTGACACGTGACCCAGTCTACTAAACAATGACCTTTCACCCTTGGGACCAGTCTGCAACCTGTGCTAATAGGGCGAAGGCTTCTGCCCACTGGTTCTGAGCATCTGATGTAGAATCAACTCGACAGCAACCTAGCCTAGACAGTTGGAGATCCAGCCCCCAATTGTGGGATGTGCAAGAGGCAGGTTAGGAGGAGCATGACTATTCTGATTGGCAAAGCCCATTCATTTGATTAAAACAGCAGAGTTAAGATTATCAACTTTCCATTAGACTACAGCATGGGATTTCTTTGAACCATTTTGTGAGGGGGAAATGAGAGAATGGGGTTGAGCCCTGGGTTTTACATTGCGTTTGTGGTCATTTAAAATTGTGTAGCAGGAGGTTACTGGTTGATAATAAAGTCTTTGCATTTCATAAACCTTTTACTGTGTTTGGATGATGTGATTCCAGCCTCATTGGGAATAGACTGGAAACTCAAGAGGGTGAAGTTGTTCTTTGTGGTATGTAAATATGGTTCTTGTTTGGTTTGAAAGCTGAGGCGAAGGAACAGTGCTTCAATAAATTAGTTGCCTGGAAAAAGATCTGTGTTTGTACTGTGCCCTCGAGTCTCTGGGACATTCGAATGTTTTGGGGATGTTGAATTGCTGTCAAAAGCGCACACGCTCTCGCTTCCCTGGGACAAACTGTAGCCATTTTGTGCTTGGCATGGAGGAGAATCTTCACTTTGGAAAAAGCTGTCGCTGTCTTTCGGGCCTTTCTTCTATCCACCTGAACTACTGGAACACGGAGCTGTGCGTTTCAGTCAAATCTCGCCCAATAGATAGCACCCCTGGAGATGCAACGATTACCTCCAGCCTAGATCACCATTGGTGGCCGTGCCGTCAGATACCAGGCCCTAAACTCTGGAATTGCCCCCGCAACGTCTCTGCCTCTTGCACCTTCTTTAAAACCCGCCGTCTAATCATCTGTTTCAACACGTTATGAGGCTGGATTTTGTTTGATAACGCCCCCGTGAAGTATGCTGTGATAAAGGTGCTATGTAAATACAGCCTACTGCGCGCTTAAGCCGGGGAATGGGGTTTGATCTCTTCGGTCACGTTGAGCAGTCTGTTTCGGTTTATGTTGTTGCTACTCAGTAATGGGAGGGCTGTCTTGATGTTTATAGGAGGACGAGGAAGAGGACGCCAATGATGGTGAGGTAGATGAAGAAGAGGAGGAGGGGGAAGAACAATCAGGTGAGTATCGGGGCTCCTGATTTGTGCCTCTTTGATGGTTGTGGTTGGGCGTTGCTAAGCCGACGAGGATTTGAGATTGTCCTGTGTATTCTAATGCGAGTTGTATTTTTTTTTAATGCACCGACCAAATAAACATGATTAGGAATCCTGCCATGCGATTCTAAAGTAGATTCATTAAAGCGGCATTGTCTGATTTATGGGAGGATTTTGAGGAGTGTAATCTGATATATTTATTAATTTGGAATCTGGCTTCATAACTGGATCATATTTTATGCTTTCACCTGACCCTCCAACCTTGGGCATATTATTTCTTTAGTAGGGCTCATAAGAATGTTATCGGAATCCAAGGACATGCTGCCTGAAGTTCTATTTGTTGTAAAAGGTTTGCACTCCCATGAAAATAGAAGATTAAGTGGTGATCTAATTGACGAGGATTAAGATGAACAAAGGGGGTGATGGGAGTAATTTCCATCTCTCTGTCCTGCAGGGGAGGGGGGTTGTTTGTTGTTCGGCATGCATGTTAAGGTTAAGAACCAAGTTGGCTTTGTGAGGCAGGCAACCATGATCTAATTGAATAGTGGGGATGGATTCAAAGAACTGGGTGGCCTCCTTTCCCTAATAGAATCAAAATGCTAGAAATACACAGTGATTCGCTTTAGAAAGTGCAAGGTGTTATTTTTGGGTACAGACCTTTTTGTATTCTGGTCTTGCTCTGAAATATTGGGGATTAATTTGGGCCTGTGTAGTTGGGAGTTTGTAGGACACTCGAGACGATTGAGTCAGCGATTGTGGTGGAAGTGTTGAAAAAAAAAAATCAAATGTCAAAGAGATTCTTGATCAAGAACATTAGGCCTCTTGAAGCTACACACACAAGTGAACATTGGTCAAGGTGTGATGAGGGGAGAAGAGTTTTCTTTTAGAAATCAATTGATTGTGAGATATTCGATCTGTAATAGATCAACGATAAGTTGGATCATCACCAGAACTATGATCGATAGCGTATCACATAGTTGAATTATATTGGGTTTCAACTGTTTCCTGGCACCCATGTACGTTTTGGTCTGTAAAATACAATCTGGGTGCCATAGAGGAGGGGAAATGTCTGTATTTATCTCCTCCTCCTGCTGTACATGCCCATATAACCTCAGTCAGCAAAACTGGCTTGGAATTGGGACAAAAATGCCGAGTGAATGTACAGATTTTTGCTTCCCTATCTGGGGTGACTATATTCTCAACTCGATGTTTCGCCTGTACACACGACCGCCGCGGTTGCCACACCTTTAGTTTTGTGTCTTTTTTTCCCATTCAACAGTCTCAATAAATACTTGTACACAATTTCTGACTTTTTCTTCTGTCAAAACCAAACATACCGAAATGTCACGTGTTTCCCCTCCAATTGGATTACTCAATCAAAATCGAGGTAGTCATGAAGGTGCTACGTTTGGTCACGGTACTTGCTGAGCGACAGAGAGGAGGAGCAATATGCCCAATGTTCCCATTTGTTACTGTTTATTTCCACATGATGCATAAAGATTGAGGGGGGGGGGGTGTAGGGTAGGGTAGGCGGGGGGAGAAAAGAAGGTTGCAGGGAGCAATATTAGCTGTCGGGTGGAGATGGGTTGTATTGAGTAGACTTTGTTCTTGACTCTGGCATATAATTTCTTTGGTTTTTTTTCTCTCTTCTCTCTCTCTTTCTCTCTCTCCTGTCTCCTTCCCCCCCTCTCTTTCTCTTCTCTCTCTCTCTCTCTCTCTCTCTCTCTCTCTCTCTCTCTCAATATAGGAGTCAAAGGAGAGAAGAGGAAACGAGATGCTGAAGATGAAGGCGAGGAAGATGATTAAATGAATTTCAGATGTTAACCTACTGTGATTGTTTTTACCTGTTTTCTCTCCCTCCCTCCCGGCCCAATGTTGCTGTGGGAATGATGAGTCGGTCGAAACCTCCCATCACCGCTGCTCTGGGATGTTTAATCCCCCCCCCCCCAAGCTGTTGTGAAGTTGGACAAGTTGAAAGTTTGGGTAAAGCCCAAAACTGAGCAATATTGTCTCTTCTCTTTTTTTTAAATAAAAATTGTGGGTGGGTGGAGCAGCCATTATAAATCATATCCCAAATTATTTCCACGGCAACATATATTAAATAGCATATTCTAAAGAAAGCACTCAGAAAGAGGGTGTGCTTGTATGGTGGAGAAAATGGCTGCCATTTTTGGAAAGTGAATAAGCTGATTTTTGTTCCTCCTCTCCACCCCCCCCCCCCCCCCCCCCCCCCCCAAAACCTGGCTTTTGTAGATGAGTAAAGATTTCTGTAAATAGTGACCAAAACTCACTTGCTCTTCCACTGCTTTCCCCCTCCCCTCCCCAGTTCATAGGTTGACTTCTGAAAGTGGCACCCAATTCAATAATGATTGGTAGTGTAATGCACAGTTGTAATAAAATATATTACGTTTCAACTCTGTTTCCCG
This sequence comes from Scyliorhinus torazame, assembly GCF_047496885.1. Classification (NCBI taxonomy): domain Eukaryota; kingdom Metazoa; phylum Chordata; class Chondrichthyes; order Carcharhiniformes; family Scyliorhinidae; genus Scyliorhinus; species Scyliorhinus torazame. Next base: position 17,583,626 of record NC_092718.1, on the reverse strand, counting down.
GCACCCGTGTACTACTTTGTGGTCTGTAAAATATACTCTGAATACCATAAGAGGAGAAGAAATACCTGCATTTATTTCCTCCTCCTGCTGTACACTTTGATGACTTTTTTTTTACAAGCCTCATTATGCAGAAGAATAAAAATAGCATGTAGTGTTGAATGGGCATGTATTCAAACATTCGAGGGCATAATACTAATGCAGAATTGTATTTTCTTATCTTGATGAAGTCAGTAAAATTGACTTGGGGGTGGGAAAAAAAATGCCCAGTTGAATGTACAGAGTTTTACTTTCATATCCAGGATGACTGTATTCCGGAGTCAATATTTCATCTGTACAAAAGATCACCGCAGTTTTCTTTCTCGGCAAAGCCAAACCTTTAGTTTTGTGTCTGTTTTTTGTCATTCAACAGTTTCAATAAATCCTTTTTTTTTATATCTACGTATGTACAATTTCTGTGACTTCTTAAGAGTTTAACTCTCTGGAATGCTCGATCCGAAAGGGTGGTGGAAGCAGGCTAAAATGGTAACTTTCCGAAGGGGATTGAGTAACTGCTTGGAATGGAGAACTTTGCAGTACTGTGAAGGAAGAGATGGGGATGTTGGGATGAGCGTGGGGCATCGGTTGGGATGAGCGTGGGGCATCGGTTGGGATGTGCTGCAACTAATTAAAAGAAGCAGCATGGGTGCACAACGGGCCAAATAGTATCCTTGTGTTTTATACCATTCTGTGACACTGCACCCATGACCTTTTCTAAAATTGGGATGCAGCACATTCTGAGCAAAATATGCGGCCATTCTATTACTGTGATCTTGAGCTAGATTTGAGCCCCAAACTCGTCTTCGACGTGTGGGTGGCACTGGCTAGCACTGCTGCCTCACAGCTCTAGGGTCCCAAGTTCAATTCCAGCCTCGAGTGACTGGACACTTTTTCTGCCTGTATCTGCGTGGGTTTCCTCTGGGTGCTCCGTTTCCTCCCACTGTCCAAAGAAGACTCGATGGGCCGAATGGACTTCTGCACTGTGAATATGATGATCTGCAGCACCCACTTCCCCCACCTCTACACTTAACTACTTTGACATAAAGGTGCTCAACACATGTACAACATACTGAAGACCTGTGCAGTTCTCTGGATCAACGCCAAATGTGCAGTGGAGGGAGCGGCAATTCTAGGTTTGATGGGGCTGTTTGCATTAGTGCTCTGTTTCAGACAGTTGCTATTTGCAAATCAAATGATTTACCTCTGGCTGAGTGACCCTACCACAATATTAAAGGGGCTTTGGGCAAGTTATTGAATAAGTTGTGCATCTGAAGCATAAACTCTCACTGTTAATCTGTAGACTTGCATCTGTTCATTTGCATTTATTTTGTACGCTGCTCCTCACTATATCTTTGTTTTCAATTCTCTGTGTGGTTATTCCTCAACGGATTTAATGATATTTAATATGGGGTGGGGAATGTATACGTTGTGATGCACATGGCTGCAGGAATGGACCTATGTATCTCGCCTTGGTACAGGCAGGTGGCAATAATGGATAAAGCAAATTTATTACATTTGAGAGTTTAAAGCTGTTCGTTGAGGGTTGCACAACCAGAAATATTCTATTTAGAAAATAAATTTAAATGTTTGTTTCATTGTCCCTGGTAATGAGCAATCCAATTCTAGAGCGCAACCGTGGCAGGTTTTGTAGTCGCAGAAACGGGCTGGATTCTCCGCTCCCCGACGCCGAAATCGCGTTAGGCGACGGGGAAGAGAATCCCCGATGGCGACAAAATTGGGGGCGGCGCCGCTTACGCGATGCTCCGCCCTCTGAAAAGCGGCGTACGCTAGGAGTTCGCCGGACGCCGTATCCACGGCCTCAGGCTATTGCCTCAGGCCCGCTCCGCGATACTCTGACCCCAAACGGCCGAGTTCCCGACGGCGTGGGCCTCTCCGTCAGGAACTCAGCGTGGCGGCTGCGGACTCGGTCCAGTACGAGGGCCGATCCGCGGGGGGGTGGGGGCTTCATTTGGTGCTGGGGGCACTAGGAGGTGGTCCTGGGCCGCAAGCCGGCCGAAGTGGGAGGGGGGGTGAACTATTTTTCCGCTCCGGGTCCGTGGGCTGCATCCGCCATGAAGCACGGAACCAGTTTTGCTGGCGTAAAACAACGTTTTCATACCAAGTGGGGACTTCAGTCCCCCAAACGGAGAATCCAGCCCACGATATTTACAGTGAAGAATGAGGCTATTCAGCCCAAATGATCAATTAGTACCATTCTCCTGCCTTCTCCCCCATAACCTTGCAATTTTTTCCTTTTCAAATAATCTAATTTCCATTTGAATGCCATGATTGAACCCGCCTACACCACTCTCCCTGGCAGTGCATTCCAGACCCTAACCACCCCCTGCATGAAAAGTAAATCCTCGCATTGCTTTTGCAGATTACTTTAAATCTGTGTTCTCTTGTTGCTCTGGTTCTATGAATGCCAGTGGTTTGCCTGAGTTACTGTTGTCCATGTGTGAATTTAAGACAAGACAGAGGGGTGGGGGAAATATGAGCAAATAGGTGAGAAGGACCAACTGAATGTTCTTCAAAAGTGCCCGTGATAACTAAAGGGGCAGAATGGCCAGTGCCGTAATATTCTGTGGTGGGTTAGGCAATTGATGGGGGTGTGGCAGGAGATGCCCTGTTTCCGCATGAGTACCTCCAACATGGGTTCCTGAATGGTGATCATGAGTGTAATAATTCCTGTACAGCATTGGGGGCGTCCAAACTAACCGGCTTTCAGCACAGACTCTCAACCTGGGTGTCCCGGCCTGTACTTCTATTTGGAGCAGAGTGGAGTATTCTCCCACATTGCTTGGTGTGCAATTGGATGATTGTTGGGCAATTGGGGTTCAGTTGGGAGTGTTATCCTGTTGCACCCCAGTAATGCAGGACCTCTTACCTGCAATTTTCCTGATGGTGATTCACTAAAGACCTGTTTCCTTCGGACAGAATTGGAGGCTAGCGCACTGCTTTACCTCTGTGCCACTCTTCCGATGCAAACTCTCCCCTTGCCCGAACAGGTCTGTCATCTATTATGCCCTGCTCCAAAGGTTTTGCTCAGCCATCGCAACCATTCCCATTTTATAAATTCCTCAATCACCCTCTAACTTAAGAATGGAAGTCCTAAGACTTCTTTTCAGATACAGCAAAGCATTCACCAACCTTACTTTTCTACTCTGCAGTTGTATCCTGTTACAAATGCAACGTTTATAAGATGGGTTATGTTTTGGGGCTGTCTCTCTAAGATGAAATTTAAGGGGGGATGTCACTGGCCTGTTCTGAATTCTGTCCCACAAGAGCATTGTGGGGGCAGGGTGGGAAGAGGACAGGTGTACAGGTTGTATTACTGGGAGGAAGGAGCCAAGATAGGGCAGCACGGTAGCATTGTGGATTAGCACACTTGCTTCACAGCTCCAGGATCCCAGGTTCGATTCCGGCTTGGGTCACTGTCTGTGCGGAGTCTGTACATCCTCCCTGTGTGTGCGTGGGTTTCCTCCGGGTGCTCCGGTTTCCTCCCACAGTCCAAAGATGTGCAGGGTAGGTGGATTGGCCATGATAAATTGCACTTAGTGTTGGGTGGGGTTACTGAGTTGTGGGGATAGGGTGGAGGTGTTGACCTTGGGTAGGGTGCTCTTTCCAAGAGCCGGTGCAGACTCGATGGGCCGAATGGCCTCCTTCTGCACTGCTGCACTGTAAATTCTATGATAAACTATGATAGTTATGTCTGTGGGCAAGGACATCTGTGATGACTGTGGGTAGATTGTTAGTCTCCCAAGTCGCAGGGAGGTGTTGGAAATGTCAGGTTTCATTAATGATTATACTTTAAACTGTCGATATAATTCCAAGATTGAATCAAGTTAATAATTTCTAGCTCATTTTAGGAGGAGACGAGTGCAATGGTAATGTCACTGGACTGGTATGCCAGAGACTGCGACCTGTGCTCTGGGTTCAAATCCCACCAGATCAGCTTGTGTAAATAGAATTCAGTGAATTAACCTAGCATATACAGCAAGCCACCACGGCAATTATCATAACCCATCTGGTTCACTGATGTCCTTTTTAGAGAAGGAAATCTGCTGTCCTTAACTGATCTGGCCTACATAAGATTCTAGACCCATAGCGATGCGGTTGAATCTTGACTGCCCTCTGAAATGGCCTACAAGGCACTCAGTTCAAAGACAGTTGGCAATGGGCAACATGAGCCTCGCCACATCGTGAGAGAATTTTTAAAAAAGAGACGTGATTCATGTTGCCAAGACGGTGGGCCCTGAGGGCTTCAGGGTTTCCTTAAGATATCCCTAAATCTCCGGTCAGTATGCAAGAATCAGAGGCACCCAGTCTGTTCATCCCGCAGAAGGAGGGGAGCTCACGCTCTGATTGAATAGACCAAGTTGGAGGATTTAAACCAATCTGGAAGGATCGTGTAGCTTTGGCTAGGGAGCAGAATCTTTAACCCTCAAAGTAAGTTTGGGGATTAGAAGACATCATTGTCTGGAAGTGCAAACAAAACCACAAAAGGGGGTGCATCCCAAAATAACTTTTATACTCATGGTCCACGGAACTCCACAAGGCCACAAATAAAGGGTAAGCATTTTGGGAGTCTGTGAACCAATGCAGCCCACATTTGTATCGGACTGCTGCGTGTCACCCTCCACCCCAGGTCCCCGAGATTAAGAGGGAGGACTCCATAAAGGGACCTCCAGTGTGGGGCTCCGCTCCCGGACAGGCGAGGGCAAGGAAGTGAAGGATGTGCAGCAGCAACCCATACTGGGCAGGGAGGCATTTCTACGAGGCTGCCCAGGCTATGGGGCTCTGCCTTCCAAGGGGGGCTACTTGGGGCCAGTGTGAAATTTGGCCCAAACAGGGGTCCGCTCAGACGGGAGTCCACCGCAGTCAGCTCCGAGCATGACTGCTTTGAGATCATGAATGGCATTGGCCGTGAGCTGGATATCCACTGCTCGCAATGTGCCAATGGTGGCCTCCTTGCTGTTGAGCCCAGCACAATGGAGGACCATGTTACCTGTGATCTTATCCATCTTTGAATTCTCATGATGGACCCTGTGCAAATGTTCCAGACCTTTGATGTAGTGCATATAGCAGACCCAGGCTTCTACAACATACAGCAGGGTGGTAAAGATAGTGGCCTGGTAGAGTTTGATTTTATACTTCCAGGTTTAAGGGTAAAGGGATGAGGAGACGGAGGAGAGAATTCTAGTGAATCTGAGATATTGAGAATGAGTTGGTGAATGATGATAAAAGTGGTAAGCTAGGGTGACAAAGTCGCCAGAGCAAGTTCCAACCTCAGCATCCATCTAACCCATTCGTTCTCCCCAGTCGTGGCTGAGATGGGTAAAGCAGAGGGCAAAATTCAGTTCTTCTGGACTCCTAACTCGTATTCCACTAGAGTGCAGCTAGAGTACAAAGTTCATTTTGAGTTGGGCTTGTACTGAAATAACATTGGCATTGGAAGACCTAGATAATTGAATGTAATTTACTCCAGTTATCTGTCACATTTTGGCACTTTATGTCTAGGGTGGCACGGCAGCACAGTGGTTAGCACTGTTGCTTCACAGCGCCAGGGTCCCAGGTTCGATTCCCAGCTGCGGTCACAGTCTGTGCGATGTCTGCGTGGGGTTTCCTCCGAGTGCTCGGGTTCAGCTCAGGCGGCTGGTTTAGCTCAGGGGGCGGGTTATAGTTCAGGGGGCTAGACAGCTGGTTTGTAATGCAGAACAAGGCCAGCAGCATGGGTTCATTTACCATACCGGCCTCCCCGAACAGGCGCCGGAATGTGGCGACTAGGGGCTTTTCACAGTAATTTCATACTTGTGACAATAAAAGAGATTACATCTGGGGCTGGTTTAGCACAGGGCTCAATTGCTGGCTTTGAAAGCAGACCAAGGCAGGCCAGCAGCACAGTTCAATTCCCATACCAGCCTCCCCAAACAGGCGCCGGAATGTGGCGACTAGGGGCTTTTCACAGCAACTTCATTTGAAGCCGACTTGTGACAATAAGCGATTTTCATTCATTCATTTATCCCTTCCACAAATTCCAAAAGACATGCTTGTTAGCTGAATTGGACATTCTGAATTCTCCCTCTGTGTACCCGAACAGGCGCTGGAGTGTGGAGACTAGGGGCTTTTCACAGTAACCTCATTGCAGTGTTAATGTAAGCCTACTTGTGACAATAAAAGATTATTGTTATTGTAAAGAAGGGAGACACTGGTGCAGTGGTAGACCCAGGATAATGCTGTGGGGACCCGGGTTCAGATCCCACCATGGCGGATGGTGAAATTAAAGTTGAATGCTGACCATGAAACCCATCTGATAAAACCCTTTAGGGAAGGAAATCTGCCATCCTTACATCTGGCCTACAAGTGACTCCCGACTCACGCAATGCCCTGTGTCAATGCCGAGCAGTTCAAAGGCAATTGGGTGATACACACAAATAAATAAAAAAGTCTTTGCACAATGGTACCTAAGTGGATTTGGTGCCTGATTAGATTTAGTATCCTATAGTAAAATGCATCGAGTTGCCACAAGCTGAACAGCACCTCCCCTGGAGAACTTAGGAATAGCACAAATGAGGAATCGGGAACGTGAAATAAAGACTTACATTAGCTGTGAAAAGTATTATATAATTGTATCAATTGAATTGTCTTTTGTGACTTTTAATGCCTTAATTCACATTTTACTTCAGGGTCTCAGCCTCTCCTGGAATTCTAGGCTTGGGCTTGATATTTTTGTTCAAAGTTGAGAATCTGAACTGACTTTGGATTATGGGGTCCGAATGTATGAAGATTCCCCGTCTCCCGGAATGCATCAGTATTGTTCAGCCATCTCAACGGAGGGGCTCTAGCTCCGAACATTTTTCAGGTGATTTTGAAAAACCAGAAGACAAATTTGAAGAGCTTTTCCTGAGATAAAATCTACCTGGAAAACGGGGATGGAGAAATTGATGTTTTGATATCGTACTGAAGCGTTTGCCTCATATTGGATAAAGGGGAACTGGTGGATGTGCTGTATTTAGATTCACAAAATGCATTTGATAAGGTTATTGCAGAAAATAAGAGTTCCTGATGTGAGATGTAACATGTCAGCATGAAAGAAAGATTGGCCAGGTAACAGAGAAAAGGCATAAAATGTGTCTTTTTCTGTTTGCTGGGATGTATTGAGCAGTGTGCCACAGGGATCAGTGCTGGGGCCTCGGGTTTTTATAATGGATATAAGTATCTGGGATGAAGGGAGAAAAGGTATGGTTGCTAAATTTGCTGAAGACACAAAGATAGGTAGGAAAGTAAATCGTGAAGAGGACACAAGGAGGCGAGGACATGGGTAAAATGAGTGGGCAAAGATCTGGCAAATTATACCTGTATAATTTGGGAAAATGTGAAATTCTCCATTTGGGCAGGAAGAATGAAAAGGCTTATTATCTAAACGGTGAGAGATTGCAATTGCAGAGGTCCGAGATTCAGAGGGATCTGGGTGTCTGCATGAATCACGGTTAGTATGCAGGTGCAGCAAGTCATTAAGAAAGCTAACAGAATGTTATTGTTTATTGCAAGGGGAATTGAATACGAAAGTAGAGAAGTTTTTCATCAATTGTACAAAGCACTAGTGAGACCAAATCTGGAGTATTGTGTGCAGTATTGCTCTCCTTATTTAAGGAAGGATGCAAGTACATTCGAAGCAGTTTAGTGATTGTTTACTAAACTAATTCCAAGAATGGGAAAGTTGTCTTCTGAGGATGGATTGGGCAGGCTAGGCTTGTATCCGCTAGAGATTAGAAGAATTGACTTGATTGATCTTAAGGGGTCAAAGTGGAGAGGCTGTTTCCTCTTGTGGAAGAATCTAGAACGAGGGGTCATGTTTAAAAATATCGGATTGCCTATTTAGGGCAGAGATGAGAAGAGTTTATTTTCCCTCTGAGGGGAGTGAGTCTTTGCAACTCTATTCCTCAAAAGGCAGCGGAAGCAGAGTCGTTGATTGTTTTCAAGGCAGAGGTAGATAGATTCATGATTAACAAGAGGTGAAAGGTTATTGGGGGAAGGCTGGAGGGGGGGAAGGAGTTACAGCCAGATCAGCTAGGATCTTATTGAATGGTGGAGCAGGCACGAGGGGCCGAGCATGTTCGTATTTGTACCTTATGTTCTGTTTTCTAAACTTTATTAGATGGGGGAGAGAAAGTGCATCTTTCTTTTATTAATATTAATTAAATTTTCAGAAGAAATACAAGTTGCATTTGATCGTCGACCAATATGGCTTGTGTATTATTGATTGAAAAGGTTAATGCTGCTTGAATACACCAGTGAGAGAGAGATTCTAATTGCGAATGAGGTGGGGATGAGGTGGTCTTCCTCTTCAGCGATCACTTGCAAACGAATATGATTGTCCACCTAAGAAACTACTTGTTACTGGCCATGGGTTCTGTGGGTCCTTGCGTGGCTAATGAACCCGATCTTTGAAGCGCTTCCTTTATCCTCCTCATATTCGGAAGCCTTCCTTGAGCTGAGCAAAGAAAGTTTGTTTTGGAAGCCGTGTCTCTGACATCCTAAGACTTGCCGGCCCAGCGGAGATGGTTTCAGATGATGTAGGCCTCTGCCGGTGTTCTTGGCTCTTTCAAGGACACTGATGTTAATACGCCTGTCCTCGCAGCTGATGCGGGGCATACGTCTCAGGCAGCGTTGATGGTACCTTTCCAGGGCCTTGAGGTGGTATCTGTACATAGTCCAAGTTTCTGAACTGTATAAAAAGTGTGTGTGTGTGTGTGTGGGGGGGGGGGGGGGTGGGGGGGGGGGGGGGGGGGGGGGGGGGGGGGGGGACTGCCTTGTACACAAGAATCTTAGTGTTAGCATGGATGTCGCGGTTGTCAAAGTCTCTCATCCTTGGACATCCGAAGGAGGCGTCGCGGATTGGACACGATGTTGGATCTCCACCTCGATGTCAGCCTTAGAGGAGCGATGACTCCCCAGACATGAGTCTTCTTGAGGTTGAGGCTAAGACCGATTCGTTGGTATGCCTCCACAAAGGTGTCAAGCACGGCTTGAAAATTCTCTTCTGAGAGAGTGGAGATGGCGATGTCGTCCGCATACGGAAGCTCCACAAGCGATGTCAGTGTTGTTTTCTTCTTGGATTTCAACCGGTTGAGTTCGAACAGTTTTCTGTCCGTCCAGTAGATGATGTCTACTTCACTGGGAAGCTTGCTCTTGACAAGTTGAAGGGTGGTGGCGATGGAGATGGAGAAATGGGTGGGGGGCGATGACACATCTCTGCTTGACTCCAGTCAAGAAACCTCAAGGTTTCTGTCTTATTTCCGTCGGTGAGGACTGTCGCCACCACCTTGTCGTGGAGGAGTTGGAGGATGTTGATGAATTTCTCTGGACAGCCGGCAGGGTCTTGCATAGGACATCCCGATTGATTTAGTTAAAAACCTTGGTCAGATCGATGAAGGCCATGTAGAGTGGTTGATGTTGCTCCTGGCATTTCTCTTGTCTCTTGAAGTTGCTGAGCAGTGAAAACCACGTCTGCTGCTCCATGGTTTTGTCAGAAGACACACTGACTTTGTGGAAGAATTTCTTCAGAGATTGCAAGAAGGCAGCTAGCGAGGATTCGGCCGATGATCTTCCCCGAGATGGAGATAGAGAGTAGGGAGATTCATCGGTAGTTCTCACAGTCCGCTTTGTCTCTTTTCTTGAAGATGGTGCCGATGGCAGCATCCCCGAGGTCATCTGGAATTTCTTCTCTATCCCAGACTCCTCCAAGTTTGAAAATTTCCGCTGGAATCCCATGCACTCCTGCGGCTTTCCATTCTTCCTGTGTTTAATGGCGGCTTCGACTTCCTCTACGCTTAGTGGATTTCCACAAACACGTCCTCATCTATGGTTGCACCACGGTTTAGGAGTGCATTGAAGTGTTCTCTCCAGGGAAGGCCGATGTATTCGTACATTGCCCTAGTGGCACTGAAGGAGTCCTGAAAATACACCAGTGGGAGAGAGATTCTTATTGCTAATGAAGTGGGGGTGAGGTAGTTAGAAAAGGAAAGGTGTTTTTGTCATTGGCATAAAGGTATTTAAATAAAGGTTGCATTCTGAAAGCAGATAATTCTCTTTGGGAAACAGGATGGGCCAGTGGGATGGAAATTGGTTGAATGTGATAGTTTTTCAGCATCTACCCTTGAGGCAGCAAGCAGATGAGGGTGAAAGGTTAAAGTTAAGATGGCTGAGACTGGAGTGAGGGGGGTGGGATACAGTGCTCCAGTGGGTAGCTCAGAGGGGATAAGTGTTGTGAGGAAAGGGGGTGCGATGTGGTTAAGGGTGTTGGGGGGGGGGGGGGGGAGAAGCAGCAACGTATGAATTGGGAGTGAAGCCTCTCAGGGCCACACTTCTCCTCCATTCCAAATGCAACCTGTGGCCATTGTTGACTCAGCTTCCTGTTACGCCACAACTCCCCAAGCTCAGGAAACAACCAGGAATAGTTCAGGAGATCAGAGTAGCCGATATGAACAACACAAGGATATCAGAAATGGGTAAGAAGGTGACTATATTGTCTGACAATGTTACAGTAGATTAGCTGTTTGTGTGCTTTATTGTAAACTCTTATGTAAACATTTTTTATGGAGATGCTCATGTTAAAATGTCCCATGTTTGCCTGTTGCATTTCATTGTGTCAGTAGGTGGCACTCTAATGGGAGTTCTCTCTCTCTCTCTTTTGGTAGTGGTCTCAGAGGACATTGGTGACCTTCAATCTCTATCTTAATCATGCTCAATATTATTTAACGTTAGGTAAAGCTTTTGCTTAGTTGTGTCATTTCTTTTACCCCTGGCCAAAATAGCCATGACAAATAAAAGGTTGTGGAATTTTTTTAAAATTTAGAGTGCCCAGTTATTTTATTTTTCCAATTAAGGGGCAATTTCGCATGCCCAATCCATTAACCCTGCAGCATATTTTGGGTTGTGGGGATGAGACCCACGCAAACGCGGGGAGAATGTGCAAACTCCACACCGACAGTGACGCGGGGCCGGGATTGAACCTAGGACCTTAGCGGCATGAAGCAGCAGTGCTAACCACTACGCCACTGTGCCACCCTAAGGTTGTGGAATTTGATGCACAAATTACAGTCAACACAAATCAAGTTTCTGAGATATTTAGCGCTAGTTTAATAAACAGTGTGTTACAAGTTGACCCCAGCCACAAAACCACCATATTTGTACCGGCCTGTTAACAGAGCGGTCATATTTAATCCCCGCACTTTTGCTATATGTCCATTACCTCCTGCATAGTTCTTCATCCTCAAGTACTTGTCCAAATCCTACATAAAATTATTTATGGAAACCACTTCTGCCGTCTTTTCAGTGGAATGTTCCGGATCCTAAAGATTTGAGTGGAAAAAGCTCTCTTCATCCTCCCTCCAGCTCAGTCAGTAATGATTTTAAATTCCAGAGGAGGTTCACAAGAATGAACCCTGGAGTGAAGAGCTTATCGCATGAGGAACGGTTGAGAACTCTAGGTCTGTACTCGTTGGAGTTTAGATGGGTGAGGGGGGAAATCTTATTGAAACTTACAGGATACTGCGAAGCCTGGATAGAGTGGATGTGGAGAGGATGTTTCCACTTGTAGGAAAAACTACAAGTTTTGTAGTTTAATAGAGGACACAATCTCAGACTAAAGGGACGATCCTTTAAAATAGAGATGAGGAGGCTTTTTTTTCAGCCAGAGGGTGGTGAATCTGTGGAACTCATTGCCGCAGAAGGCTGTGGAGGCCAAATCACTGAGTGTCTTTAAGACAGAGATAAATAGGTTCTTGATTAATAAGGGGATCGGGGGTTATGGGGAGAAGGCAGGAGAATGGGGATGAGAAAAATATCATCCATGATTGAATGGCGGAGCAGGCTCGATGGGCCGAGTGGCCTATTTCTGCTCCTACGTCTTATGGTCTTAAATGTACGGTCTCTGGTTATTGATTCATTTGCCCAGGGGATAGTTTCAGAACTTCTCATCATCTTGAATCTCTATTAGGTCACCTCTTAACTTACTGTGGCCCCTAGATTTGTTTGCAATCGCTCCTCATATTAAGATATCCTGCATATATTTCAACCGCTTACTTGTTGTGGCACGGTTTGAACATAGAACATAGAACGTAGAAAATACAGCACAGAACAGGCCCTTCAGCCCACGATGTTGTGCCGAACCTTGTACACAGAATCATAGAATTTACACTGCAGAAGGAAGCCATTTGGCCCATCAAGCCTGCACTGATCCTTCGAAAGAGCACCTTACCTAGACCCACTTCCCGACCCTACCTAACCTGCACATCTTTTTGACACAGAAGGCCAATCCATCTAACCTGCACATCTTTCGACTGTGAGAGGAAACCGGAGCACCCGGAGGAAACCACACAGACAAGGGGAGAGTGTAGACTCCACCCAGACACCTGAGACCGGAATTGAACCCAGGTCCTTGACGATGTGAGGCAGCAGTGCCAACCACCGTGCCACCCACCATTATCGTACAACTAGTGACGGAGGTTGTGCCAATCTGCCCTCAGGGTGAGGCGACTGACCCTTCAGCGACCACTTTGTTGTGCACTCTGAGATCATGCGACCAAACATGCCCCCAATCAGACTTCTGCCCACAAAGGTAATGGATGGGAATTATTGAGAGCAACATTTTTCCCATCGCCTTGAGCCAAAAAATGTAGCCTGCCTGAAGGAGAGAGAGAGAGAATGGCAAAGACAAGAGAAAGTATAAGAGAAAGAAACAACAAAGATGGACAAGAGACCCTATCCTCTCAGACTTGTGTACACACATTATAGTTGAGCTGCGAGTAAAGTATGAGACAATCGGTCCGAATAAGCCGAATCTAGATCATTATGTCAAACAGGGCCTGGAGGATGAGACAGACATAATAGTGAATGAATGGAAAAGTAAACTAAATTAACTCAAAAGAGCAAACAATCTGTTGGGGTGGCTTGTGGAGGCAAAGAGCTCAGGGACAATTGGTGCAGTTGGATGGTAGATTCATAGAATTTACAGTGCAGAAGGAGACCATTCGGCCCATCGAATCTGCACAGACCCTTAGAAAGAGCACCGCACCCAAGCCCACACTATCCCCTTAACATAGTAACCCCACCCAACCTTTTTTGGGGGGACACTAAGGGCAATTTAACATGGCCAATCCGCCTAACCTGCACATCTTTGGACTGTGGGAGGAAACCGGAGCACCCGGAGGAAACCCACGCGGACACGGGGAGGATGTGCAGACTCCGCACAGACAGTGACCCAAGCCGGGAATCGAACCTGGGACCCTGGAGCTGTGCTACCGTGCTGCCCGTAGATTGGTGAGAGTGAGGAAGTTAATTTGAATTGTTTCTTAAGGTGCACTTTCAGAGGCTTCATTGGTAAACAACAAGGGATTTATTTACAAGGATCTACAAGAGGATGTCTGCAGCTAGTTCTGGAATGCCTCCAGCCTAAGAGAACTCACCACCACCCCCGCCTCAACCCAGCAGGTGATTTTACACTATGAGCCCCCATTGGTCACCCAGACCAGGCAACTCTTGCTCTGCTGTATTATCCTTGGAGGAACCATCAGCACACTGGGGACAATCAGCAGTCACTCTGGATTACACGAGCATTCTCCCAGTCCAAGTGACAAGCATGATGATGTCATGTCAAGTATGATTATATGAAGGTCGCGTGATAAAAGTCTGCATGAAGCTTTGCAGATGCTCGATTTTAATCACCCTACATTAGCTGACATGCCTTGACTGCTCAGGCCCCAAGCTTTATAATTCCACCCCCTAAACCTCTCAAACTCCCTGGGCGGGATTCTGCGCCCTGCCGTGCCAGGTTCCTGGTTCACCCCGCCGGCGGGATGCTCCGTTACGCCGGCCGTTCAATGGGGTTTCCCATTGTGGGGCAGCCTCACGCCGCCGGGAACCCCTCGGGCTGCCGGCAAAACGGAGCATCCCCCCCGGCGGAGATTCCAGCCCCCTATCTCCCATCTCCAAGGCAGTACTTCAGACCTTTCTGTTTATATAGAGGCTTCAATGTAATAAAACATCCTGAGGTACCCAATATTACAGGTGCCAGTCTTCAGCCAATTTGATTCACTGCACATGATAGCAAGAAACAGCTGAAGGCACTGGGTACTGCAAAGGCTATAGGCCCTGACAACATTACAGAAATAGTACTGAAGACGTACGCTCCAGAACGAGCTGTGCCCCCTGCCAACTATTCCAGTACATCTGTAACACTGGCTGGCATCTATCCAACAATGCGGAAAATTTCCCAGGTATGTCTTGTCGACAAAAAGCAGGACACATACAACCCAGCCAATTTCCACCCCATCGGCCTACTCTCAATCTTCATAGATTACCATAGAATTTACAGTGCGGAAGGAGGCCATTCGGCCCATCAAGTCTGCACCGGCTCTTGGAAAGATCACCCTACCCGAGGTCAACTGGGTACCCACCCTATCCCCATAACCCAGTAACCCCACCCAACACTAAGGGCAATTGTGGACACTAAGGGCAATTTAGCACGGCCAATCCACCTAACCTGCACATCTTTGGACTGTGGGAAGAAACCGGAGCACCCTGGAGGAAACCCACGCACACACGGGGAGGATGTGCAGACTCCGCACAGACAGTGACCCAAGCCGGAATCGAACCTGGGACCCTGGAGCTGCAAAGCAATTGTGCTATCCACAATGCTACCGTGCTGCCACCTTCTGCAAAGTGATAGAAGCAGGAGTCTTTGACAGTCCGATCAAGTGGCAGTTACTCAAAAATAACCCACTCACTGGCACTCAGTTTGGGTTCCACCAGGGTCACTCGGCTCCTGACCTTATTGCAGACTATGTTCAAACATGGACAAAAGAACTGAAATGGAGAGGTGAGGAAGCCCTAGCAAAACTGGAGTCACTGTGAATCGGGGCCGGGAAGCTCTCCGCTGGGTTGGAGTCATCCCTGGCAAAAGGAGATGGTTGTGGTTGTTGTCGGCTGATCATAATCCCAGGATATTGCAGCAGGAGTTTCTCAGTATAGATTATGAGGCCCAACCATCTTCAGCTACTTCATCAAATGTCTTCCTTCCATCATAAGGTCAGAAGTGGGTAAGCCCGCTGATGACTGCACAATATTCAGCACCATCTGCAACTCCTCAGATACTGAGGCATCCAAGTCCTTGGCTATGTGCAGTATGATTTGGACAACATTCAGACTTGGGCTCGTAAGTGACAAGTTACATTTGTGCCACACAAGTGCCAGGCAATGGCCGTCTCCAGTAAACGAGAATATAACCATCTCCCCTTGACATTCAATGGCATTACCATCACTGAATCCCCACTATGAACATTCTGGCGGTTACCATTGACCAGAAACTGAACTGGACCAGCCAAATAATGTCAGGTGCTTAGATTCTGTGGTGACTAACCCATCTCATTACTCCCCACCATCTACAAAGCACAGGTCAGGAGTGTGATGGAATACTCTCCACTTGCCTGGATGACTGCAGCTCCAACAACACTCATGTAGCTCGACGCTATCCAGGAAAAAGCAGCCCACTTGATCAGCACAGCATCCACCACCTTCAAAATTCACTCCCTCCACCACTAACACACAGTGGCAACCATGTGTACCACCCAAGTTCTCTTCCAACTTCTTCCATCAGGCAGGAGATACAAATGTCTGAGAACACGCACTAGCAGATGCAAAACAGCTTCTTCCCCACTGTTACCAAATGGTTCCTAAATGGCCCTCTTATGGACTGATCTGATCTCTTCACACATCTTCTCTACTGAGTAGTACTACACTCCTGTATGCTTCTCCCGATGCCTGTGTCTATGTATCTACATTGTGTATTTTATGTACATTTTGTATTTTAGTTTTGCCCTATGTATTTTCTTTTGATGTACGGAATGATCTGTTGAGCAGCTCGCAGAACAATACTTTTCACTGTACCTCGGTACACGTGACAATAAACCAATCCAATCCATCTACAAGATGCACTTCAGCAACTCACCAAGGCTCCTTGACAGCACCTTCCAGACCCACAACCTCTACCACCTAGGAGGACAAGGGCAGTAGATACACGGGAACACCGCCGCCACCTGCAGATTCTTCTCCACGCCACACACCACCCTGATATATATTGGCGTGCCTTCGCTGCCACTGGGTGAAGAGCTTGGAACCGCCTCCCTAACAGCACTGTGGGTGTACCTAAGCCACCTGGACTACAGCAGTTTAAGAAGGCAGCTCACTACCACTTTCTTGGAGACAGTTAAGGATGGACAACAAATGCACGCCCAGCCAGTGAAGCCCCCATTCCATGAAATATATTTTTTTAAACAATTTTTGGTCAGCTGCACTAATATTCACTCATATGGCTCAATGTCAAATTTTATTTGATAATGCTTCTATAGTGTTAAAGCCGTTACAAAAATTGAAAATTCGGTTGCTCAATAACTGAATTAGACAAAATTATTTATTTAACGGTATCAGAAAGTTGCACATTTAAAAACAAAAGTGACATGGTATGGTACACTGGTAAGTACAAGCCAGTAATTCCTGTTTTAAGTTCACCTTCCCCGGCCTTTGAACAATAGCGCAGGTCAAAGACAGAGTCGTCTTGGAACACGCGTCTCCCAACCGTCACCAGTGGAGGTATTTTGAGTTTGATTTCTACTTTGTCCAATCTGCCTTTTGAACTTTTTTTGCGGGCGTGATTCCTGCATCAGCCAGCAGAGGGTGCAGCCATCCATGCCTCTCCTTTCGAAGAAGTTGTTCTATGAGCAGCGGGCACTATCATCTTTCATTCTGTTTTGCACTGTCATACAGTCCCATTACAGATACGTTCCATTTTGACCATTAAACCGGAAATAAACCTTTCTCACTTTATATTATTATGGGCCAGGGTTCAGAGAACACCAAAGTATATCATGGAGTTCACCTGACCCACAACTCTAACTTTCCAGGTGTGATGCAACAGAGATCTAAAGTATTTTTAAACAAAAACAATGTTTATTCTATGAATCCAGTTAGCATTTTATAAACACACAGTAAACATCTTATCAACTACCAACACTGATAATCCCCACAGATACAGTACTTTATAGGTAACCCTTAATATCTTTCCTAACAACATCCATAAGTCAAAAAACCCTTTTTAACAAAGACAGTAGGTTTGCCTTCCTGACAGAAACAGGTATTACTTCGAAATCATCAAGTGATCTGGAGACATTCTTTAGCATGCAGAGAGAGAGGGACATAAACACCTCCTTGATTTGAATGCAGCTCTCCAACTGAATACGAAACTAAAACTCAGAGCCAAAAACAGCTTCCAGCTCAAAATGGAAGTAAAAAGCAGAGCAAAGCCCAGCTCCACCCACACAATGACATCACTGCAGCCATTTGAGAAGACAAACATTTCTTAAAGTGACATTCCCATGACATTATAATTTTCCATAGAACGTGATCCTGATCAGAACAGATCCAAAATATATTTTGAGCGCTCCAAACTGTAATACATCTGAAATGCTGCTTTTAATAAGTTTCATTCATCGATGTTTCAAAAATGTCGTGATAGCCAGGGTAATCCCAATTATTTGTCTTTCTCTCCGTCTGATTTGTGCTCGAGGATTGTTCCACGGTGCCTCCAGTATCCTATCCAATACCATGAACCTCAATTGATTGCTATATTTACTATCTTCTACTATAGAGGTGTGCAGAGGAGATTCACTAGGTTAATCCCAGAGTTGAAGGGGTTGGATTACGAGGAGAGGTTGAGTAGACTGGGACTGTACTCATTGGAATTTAGAAGGATGAGGGGGGATCTTATAGAAACATATAAGATTATGAAGGGAATAGATAGGATAGATGCGGGCAGGTTGTTTCCACTAGCGGGTGAAAGCAGAACTGGGGGCATAGCCTCAAAATAAGGGGAAGTAGATTTAGGACTGAGTTTAGGAGGGACTTCTTCACCCAAAGGGTTGTGAATCTATGGAATTCCTTGCCCAGTGAAGCAGTAGAGGCTCCTTCATTAAATGTTTTTAAGATAAAGATAGATAGTTTTTTGAAGAATAAAGGGATTAAGGGTTATGGTGTTCGGGCCGGAAAGTGGAGCTGAGTCCACAAAAGATCAGCCATGATCTCGTATGCAAACTTGGACACATTGCACTTGGTCCCCAACTCCAAATCATCTATCTAAATTGTGAACAATTGTGGGCCTGATCCCTGAGGGACACCACTAGCTACTGTTTGCCAACTAGAGAAACACCCATTAATCCCCACTCTTTGTTTTCTATTAATTAACCAATCCTCTATCCATGCTACTATTTTACCCTTAATGCCATGCATCTTTATCTTATGCAGCAATCTTTTGTGTGGCACATTGTCAAAGGCTTTCTGGAAATCCAGATATACCACATCCATTGGCTCCCTGTTATCTACCGCACTGGTAATGTCCTCACAAAATTCCACTGAACTAGTTAGGCACGACATGCCCTTTATGAACCCATGCTGCGTCTGTCCAATGGGACAATTTCCATCCAGGTGCCTCGCTATTTCTTCCTTGATGATAGATTCCAGCATCTTCCCTACCACCGAAGTTAAGTTGACTATAATTACTCATTTTCTGCCTACCTGCTTTTTTAAACAGTGGTGTCACATTTGCTAATTTCCAATCCGCCAGGACCATCCCAGAGTCTAGTGAACTTTGGTAAATTATCACCAGTGCATTTGCAATTTCCCTAGCCATCTCTTTTAGTACTCTGGGATGCATTCCATCAGGGCCAGGAGACTTGTCTACCTTTAGCCCCATTAGCTTGCCCATTACTTCCTCCTTAGTGATAACAATCGTCTCAATGTCCTCACCTGTCATAGCATCATTTCCATCAGTCACTGGCATGTTACTTGTGTCTTCCACTGTGAAGACCGACCCGAAAAACCTGTTCAGTTCCTCAGCCATTTCCTCATCTCCCATTATTAAATCTCCCGTCTCATCTTCTAAAGGACCAATGTTTACCTTAGCCACTCTTTTTTGTTTTATATATTTGTGGAAACTTTTACTCTCTGTCCTCGTGCATAAATCACAAAAAGCTAGCATTAAGTTGAACAGGTAATCCATGGAATCCCTAAAGTGCAGAAAGTGGCCATTTGGCCCATCGGGTCTGCACCGACCTCTTAAACAGCATTCTACCTGGGCCCACTGCCCCGCCCTGTCCCTGTAACCACGTGTATTGATCATGACCAATCCACCTAACTTGCACATCTTTGAACTATGGGAGGGAACCAGAGCATCTGGAAGAAACACACACAGATACAGGGAGAACGTGCAAACTGCACACAGTAACCCAAGGCTGGAATCGAAGCTGGATCACTGGCACTGAAGCAGCAGTGCTAACCACTATGTCACCATAGCAAAGGCAAGTGGAATGTTGGCCCTTATTTCAAATGGGAATGGAGTACAAAAATAGGGAAGCATTGCTAAAACTG
Organism: Scyliorhinus torazame; assembly: GCF_047496885.1. NCBI lineage: Eukaryota > Metazoa > Chordata > Chondrichthyes > Carcharhiniformes > Scyliorhinidae > Scyliorhinus > Scyliorhinus torazame. The sequence continues at coordinate 17,564,111 of NC_092718.1, read as the reverse complement.
TACAAGGCATTCGTTAGGCCACACCTGGGATTCTGTGAACGGTTTTGATCCCCTTATCTAAGGAAAGAAATATTGGCTATGGAGGCAGTCCAGAGAATGCTAACTAGGTTGATCATAGGTATCAAGAGATTAAATAGATTGGGTCAGTGCTCATTGGAGTTTAGAAGAAAGAGAAGTGACCTTATTGAGACATATCGCATTCTCAGGGGTTTGACAGGGTAGATGCTCAGAAGATGTTTCCCCTGGTGGGAGAGTCTAGGACCAGAGGGCATGATCTCAGAGTAAGGGGTCGACCATTTAAGACAGAGACGAGGAGGAATTTCTTCTCTCAGAGAATAGTGAATCTGTGGAATTCTTTACCGCAGAGAGCTGTAGAGGCTGGGTCGTTAAGTATGTTCAAGGCTGAGAGAGACAGATTTTTAATCATTGAGGAATAAAGGGTTCTGGGGATAAGGCGGGAAAGTGGAGTTGAAGATTACCATATCAGATCAGTCATGATCTCATTGAATGGCAGACCAGGCTTGATGGGCCGAATGGCCGACTTCTGCTCCTACGTCTATGGGCTTATGATCATCCACAAGATCGAACCCGGGTCCTCGGCGCTGTGAGGCAGCAGTGCTAACCATTCCGCCACCGCGCCGTCCAGAGTAAATAATGATTTATTGAAATTTTGTGTTTGCATGTCATAAATAGCCTCATTGATTTACATATTTCTATTTGTATGGTTATTTATGTTTTTTTCACTGGTCACAAAGTAAAGATGACGATGACATTCAGCCCGTCTTTTTCATCCTTTCAGAAAAGTTATGATTCCGATATTGCACCATCTAACTACCCCTTGGCTGCCTCCAGATGGGACATTGAACTGAGGCCCCACTGTTGCCCAAATAAAATCAATGACAATTTACCTTGAAAGTTGCTGGAAGTGCAAGATAGAAATAGCACATTGCCATCTACTGGGCACTGAGGACCTGACTGAACACAATGCGTCTCCTTAACCAACCCGGATTGCAAAATTAACAGTGCGAATATTGAGAAGAAAGTGTAAGTTAGAGAGAATGGATTCATTCCAAACTCAAGTACAGAGAGGGAAAAGAAAGGGCAAGAAAAATTGGATTAATAAAGAGAGAATAAGTTTTAAAAAAAACTTCTGGATCTCTGGCAATTGAAACAAGAATGAACGAGACTTCACGCTCAGTTAATTAACAGTCCAGGGAAATCGACTGGCAGTAGATTTTAATCCTTATTACATCTTTAGAGGCAGTTAAACTTGAAATGACATGATATCAGTTTTTATGACGAGTTTACGTTGTACTTTCCGTGTAAGTACAGGAGTTCCACCCTTTGATTGGGAATAAGAGCCCGCTTTACGGAACACCTTTGCCCAGTCTGCAAGCATGACCCCGAACTCCCTTTCAGCTCACCGTCTTGCTCCCATGGCGACATTTCTGTCGATGGCCGGATGCAAGGTTCCAGTGAAGCCCAACACAAACTGGAGAAATAGCACCTCATCTTCCGATGTGCCACTTTGCAGCATTCTGTACTTCACATTGAGTTCAACAACTTCAGGCTATCAACTCGCTTCTCCATCGTGATTCCCTTTTTTAATCCATTTTTTTTGCCCCCACCACCCACCCACCCCCGAAGGGCCATCTGTCACTTGTTCTTATGCTTTGGCTTCCACGGAGTGCTGACCCTTGTTCTACTATTAACACGTTCTACTTCTTACCTTTATGCCACTATCAACACCTTCTTTAGTCTTTAACACAACCATTGACACTAACCTTAGTCTTGTGCCCATGACATCTTTCTCACATCTCTCCTGAGCTCCCACCTATCCCTGACCTTCTATTTTGCTCCGCCCCCATGTTAAACAGTAAAGCTCTGAAGAGGAGCTGCGCAGACTTGAAACGTTAACTCTGTTCCTCTCTCCACCGATGCTGCCTGACCTGCTGAGTTTTTCCAGCATTTTCGGTTTTTATTTCTGATTCAGCATCCGCTGTATTTTGTCTTAATTTAAGTAAGAGGGCAGCAGGGTAGCACAGTGGTTAGCACTGTTGCTTCACAGCTCCAGGGTCCCAGGTTCGATTCCCGGCTTGGGTCACTGTCTGTGCAGAGTCTGCACGTTCTCCCCGTGTCTGCGTGGGTTTCCTCCGGGTGCTCCGGTTTCCTCCCACAGTCCAAAGATGTGCAGGGTAGGTGGATTGGTCATGCTAAATTGCCCTTAGTGTGCTAAAAGATTGGGTGGGGTTACTGGGTTATGGGTTTGGAGTGTGGGCTTGGGTGGAATGCTCTTTCCAAGGGCCGGTGCAGACTTGATGGGCTGAATGGCCTCCTTCTGCACTGTAAATACTATGATATGATTCTATGATAAGAGACTGTTCACAGAAAGCAAACAATAGCAAGACATCTGTAACACCGACTTTCTTTTCCTTCAAGGGATGTGGGCTTCGCTAGCTAGGCCTGCATTTATTGCCTATCCCTAATTGCCCTCGAGAAGGTGGTGGTGAGCTGCCTTCTTGAACCGCTGCAGTCCATGTGGTGTACGTACACCCACAGTGCTGTTAGGGAGGGAATCACAGGATTTTGACCCAGCGACAGCGAAGGAACGGCAATATATTTCCTAGTCAGGATGGTGAGTGGCTTGGAGGGGAACTTGCAGATTGTGGTGTTCCCCTGTATCGGTTGCTCCCGTCCTTCTAAATGGTAGTGGTCATGGATTTTGAAGGTCCCATTGAAGGAGCCTTGGTGAGTTCCTGCAGTGCATCTTGTAGATGGTACACACGACTGCTACTGTGCATCGGTGCTGGAGGGAGTGAATGTTGGTGGAAGGGGGAGCAATCAAACGGGTTGCGTTATCCTGGATGGTGTTGAGCTTCTTGAGTGTTGTTGGAGCTGCACTCATCCAGGCAAGTGGAGAGTATTCCATTACACTCCTGACTTGTGCCTTGTAGATGATGGACAGACTTTGGGCAGTCAGGAGGCGAGTCACTCGCCACAGGATTCCTAACCCCTGATCTGCTCTTGTAGCCATTGCAGTATTTATATATCTTGTCCTGTTCAATTTCTAGTCAAGGGTAACCCCAAGTTGTTGACAGTGGGGGATTCAGCAATGGTAATGCCATTGAATATCAAGGGGAGATGGTTAGATTCTCACTTGTTGGAGATGGTCATCGCCTGGCACTTGTGTGGCGTGAATATTACTTACCACTCGTCAGCCCAAGCCTGAATAATGCCCAGAACCTGGTACATTAGGGCATGGACTGTTTCTGCTTAATCACAAACCTGCCTTTGTCTGACGTTGCTGTGGTGTTTGCACTTAAATAAGGGTGAGCTCTACTACCTTTGCCTTATATTGACAGCAATATTATTAAGTTTCCATGACAACATCTTCCTGACGTTTTAATGTGAGACAACCTTTGGCTTTCCAGCCTCTGAATTATTTGCTTAATCAAATTTACTGAGTTTTTTTTCTTAAGTGTTATGAAGGCAAAGTGGAATGATGAAAATATTACTCTCACCCTTTCAGTTATGGATTTAAACAGACGAGTGAATGGCCATTGAAGGCACATCTCTCAAATATCCTCTCCGAACCATGATGTTCTGGGGCGGGATTCTCCGCAATCGGTGCGATGTCCGCCGACTGGCGCCAAAAACAGCGCGAATCAGTCCGGCATCGCGCCGCCCCAAAGGTGCGGAATTCTCCGCATCTTGACGGGCCGAGCCCTCACCTTGACTGATTTCCGCCCCGCCAGCTGGCGGGAAAGGCCTTTGGTGCCCCGCCAGCTGGCGCAGAAATTACTTTGCCGTGCGGCGCATGCGTGGGAGCGTCAGCGGTCGCTCACGGCATCCCCGCGCATGCGCAGTGGAGGGGGTCTCTTCCGCCTCCGCCATAGTGGAGACCATGGCGAAGGCGGAAGGAAAAGAGTGCCCCCATGGCACAGGCCCGCCCGCGGATCGGTGGGCCCCGATCACGGGCCAGGCCACCGTGGGGGCACCCCCGGGGCCAGATCGGCCCGCGCCCCCCCCCCCCAGGACCCCGGAGCCCGCTCGCGCCGCCTTGTCCCGCCGGTAAGAGAAGTGGTTTGATTATCGCCAGCGGGACAGGCATTCCAGCAGCGGGACTTCGGCCCATCGCGGGCCGGAGAATCGCCGGGGGGGGCCCGCCAACCGGCACAGCGCGATTCCCACCCCCGCCGAATATCCGGTGCCGGAGAATTCGGCAACCGGCAGGGGCGGATTTCACGCCAGCCCCCGGCGATTCTCCGACCCGGCGGGGGGTCGGAGAATCCCGCCCCTGTGATATTGAACATTGTCACTGGGAAATCCCATTGAATCTCAACATCACAAATACAGAAACCGCAGTCTTGCCCCAGGCACTGACAAGCAGGCATCATATCAAAGAAACAAGGCAATATTGTCCGGAAGCATCATTAATCACACAAATCAAAGGAACTTTGCAAAACAAGCTCCTTTGCAGTTTCGGTGATCTGACAAATGCCTAAAAAGGAAAGACTATCCAGAAAGAACAGGGGCTGCAACTGATTGGATATCAACATCCTGGAGGCTGCCATTAACCAAAACCTAACTGATCCAGCCATATAAATACTGTACCTCCAAGATCACATCAGAGGCTGGCAATTCTGAGGCAGGTAACTCACCTCCTGACTCCCCAAAGTCTGTCCACTGTCTACAAGGCATGAGTTGGGTGTGTGATGGAATCTCCTCCATTTGTCTGGATGACTGCAGCTCCAACAACATCTGAAGATCGACACAATCCAGGATCAAGCAGACAATTGTGGGCAGCATGGTAGCACAGTGGTTAGCACTATGGCTTCCCAGCCCCACGATCCCAGGTTCGATTCCCGGCTTGGGTCACTGTCTGTGCGGAGTCTGCACGTTCTCCCCGTGTCTGCGTGGGTTTCCCGGGTTATTATTATCAACATCACTCCACCGCCTACACACAGTAGCAATAGTGTGTAGCATCTACAAGATGCACTGCAGGAACTCATCATGGATCTTTTGACAGCACCTTCTAAACCCATGACCTCTGCAACCTAAAAGGACAAGAGCAGCAGATGCATGGGGAACACCACCAACTGGAGGTTCCCCTCCAAAACCACTCACTATCTTGACTTGGAAATATATCGCCGTTCCTTCACTGTCAATGGGTAAAAATTCTGCAACTCCCTTTCTTACAGCACCGTGTGTGTACAAACACCAGGTGGACTGCAATGTTTCCAGGAGACAGCTCACCACTACCACCTCATAGAATTTACAGTGCAGAATGAGACCATTCAGCACAACACGTCTACACTGGCCGTGAAAGAGCACCCTACCCAAGCCCACCCCCATCCCCGTAACCCAGTAACCCCACCTAACCTTTGGACACTCCGGAGCAATTTAGCATGGCCAATCCACCTACCCTGCACATCTTTGGACTGTGGGAGGAAACCGGAGCACCCGGAGGAAACCCACGCAGACACGGGGAGAACGTGCGGAATCCTCACAGACAGTGACCCAAGCCGGGAATTGAACCTGAGACCCTGGGGCTGTGAAGCAACACTGCTAACCACTGTGCTACCGTGCTGTCCCTCAAAGGCAATTAGGGATGGACAACAATATCTGGCCGAATCCCATGAGAGATTTTTTAAAAAAAAACTCTTTCAAACAGCCAGCCCCAGGAAGGTGGGCCTGTTGCGAGGAAAGGTGATTGAAGCGAAAAATTAACTGATTCTCTCCACAGCTGCTGCCTGACCTGTTGAATAATTCCAGCTTTGCTGCTTTCATTTCAAACCTCCTTCAGTACTGTGTAACTGTTATAGCCCTCACGAGACCTACAGGGGGGGTGGGGGTGGTGTGGGGTGGTGGTGGTGGTGGTGGTGGGGGGGACCGATTAGCCTCCCCATTAGCCTCGAGGAATACGAACCGTACCGGCCTCCCCGAACAGGCGCCGGAATGTGGCGACTAGGGGCTTTGGGGGCTGGTTTAGCACAGTGGGCTAAACAGCTGGCTTGTAATGCAGAACAAGGCCAGCAGCGCGGGTTCAATTCACGTACAGGCCTCCCTGAACAGGCGCCGGCCGGAATGTGGCGACTAAGGGCTTTTCTCAGTAACTTCATTGAAGCCTACTTGTGACAATGAGCAATTATTATTATTATTATTATTATATTACGAGCTTCCCCACTGAGGGGCGCGGGCCCGTCAGCGAGGCAATCGATTCCGGACAGAAAGGAGTTTGGGCTGAGAAGTCCCGGCTGGGGCCTGGATTGTGACCTGTAAACAGCTTGCTTTATCATGACATCGTTCTTGTTACACCCTCGTATCTGACTCTTCTGTGACCACAATAGTAATTCTGTGGTTCTCGGAGGCTGGCTGGATCAGATCAGAAATGGTGTTGCCCGAACATCTTTAGTATCTGAAAGTAGAGTCCTGCTCCGATGGGACATGGGCCTCCCTGGAAAGAAAGATGGCCGACCATCCTCGCCCACCTACAAAACGCCAAAAAAAAAGGTCAGCCTGTTGTTCATCTCATTGGTCTTTGTGAGAGTTTCCTGCTCATTAATTGACTGCCCAGCATGTCGATATATCAGCGATGGCAATTCAAGCTGGTTAATTGTATGCGAGGTACTTTGACGCATTTCTTAGAGGAGCAGTAGTAAGGCTCTAATTAACTGTCAGTCCTTCTTTAACTATTGATAAAGTGGCATGAATGAGTCATAACTGAATCCTTTAAAATGTCATCTCTCAGGGCATATTGACAGGCCGCATCATTCGGAGATACTCTGATCCAAAGCCAATCCCACGATACGATGAGTGGTGGGGTCGCCCTTTTCAATTCTGGGATTTGAGTTTGACCCCAACCCAGAAGGTCTCCAGAGTTCAAATTTTGCCGTTCAGCATTCCTGCCACAGTGCTGTACGTGAGCGATAACGGGCTGCTGGAGGAACAGAGGGCCCTCAGGGAGAAAGCAATAGAAAGAAGTAATTCCATTTCTACAGCACCTCTCGGGTTGTTCCAAACATGCTTTTTAGCCATGGAGATTCCTTTTTAAAGTATAGTTATTGTAAAATAGGGAACCGGCAACCAATTTGCGCACAGAATGCTCCCACACACAGCAAAGCGATAATGACCATAAATGGATCTTCATCAGGACGAAGGGAGAACTCCTTTGTTTACCTTTGTAGCAGTGCCCAGGGATCTGTTATGTTCATCTGAGAGTGTAGATGGGGCATTGAATTAATGCAGTAATAGGCAACCCAGGCTGGTGAGTGGTCCGCATGAGTGGCCCTCCATCTCTGTAGCCCGTAAGATTGAAATCATGCTTATTCACTAACCATGGCCCCATGAATAAGATCAATTACATGTCATACACGTTGAATATTTCATAACATGTCATAGAAAATGCTTAATCATTTATATACTAATAGAACCGCCATCAACTTCAAATGTCGAGGTCAATGTTGTGAACAATCAGCTCACACCTCACTTTACTCACCCTCACATCATGTGAGTATCACTTTGACAGCCCTGATGATGACCTTCAACTCAACAAGAGCATCATGCACTTTTCTGCCTAAGTTTCCCCTCACTACCTTCCTGTGACATTGGGACAATCTTCCACTGGGGCTGACGGTCTCCACCAGTTTGGCCATTTGTTCATTTTTTAAACCCGAGCTTGCTCAGTCACTGCTGAGGAAGTACAACTGTGACAAGTGTGTGACTGGCCTCCATTCCTTTCTTGCCTGTATGTCCTGCTCCACAAGGTTTCACGGATACCGATAGGGATCGTTAAACTCCCATATTGTCCAATAAAAACTCCTGGTGTCAAAGCAAAAATTAAAATTTGGCAGCCAATGTTGGTGACCCAATTAAAAAGAAAGACTTGAGTTTATATAACGCTTGTCATGGGCATCAGACGTCTTGAAGCACTTCACAGCCAATGAAGTTATTTTTGAAGTGCAGTCACTGCTGTGATTCCCCGTCCCGCCGCACCCGTTTTCCGGTGTGGTGTACCCCCGCCGGCAGGGGGTTCCTCCGTCCCACCAGCCGGCCAATGGGGTTTCCATTGTGGGCAACCCCCGCACCTTCGGGAAATCCGCGGTGGTGAGTGCACGACCGGCGAAACGGAGGATCCCGCTGACAGAGAATCCAGCCCCACAACTTAGTGCCATTCCCTGCCTTTTCCCTGTACCCCTGCACATTGTTGCTATTCAAGTAATCATCGAATACCCTCTTGATACCCTCGATTGAACCTGCCTCCTCCACATTACTAGACAGTGCATTCCTGACCCGAACCACTCATTGTGTGAAAAATCACAGTATCTTGTATCAGTTCAGCAGAACCGCCTTGCTCTTGCACTCTATGTCCCTATTAACTGCTCTCTCCACCTGTCCTGCCACCTTCAATAATCTTTGCACATGTTCACCCAGGTCCCTCTCCTCCTGTGCCCCTTTTAGGATTTTACCCCTTATTTCATATTGTCTCTCCATATTCTTTTTATCAAGGTGCATCACTTCACACTTTTCTGCATTTAACTTCATCTGCCACCTATCTGCCCACTCTATCAACTTGTCTATGCCCTTTTGAAGATACACACTGTCCTCCTCACTGTTTACAATATGTCCACGTTTTGTATCAACCGCACACTTTGAAATTCCTCCCTGCACACCAAGATCGAGATCATTAATACATATCAGGAAAAGAATGGGTTCCAACACCAATCCCAGGGAAACGGCATACAAACCTTCCTCCAGCCACAAAAATATTCATTGCCCGCTAATCTCTGTTTCCGGTTGTACAGACAATTTTGCATCCACATTGCTACTGTCACTTTTACTCCATGAGCTATAATGTTGCTCACTCGTCTGCTGTGCGGCCCTGAATGTCCATGTACACCACATAAAGAACATTACCCCCATCGACCCTCTCTGTTACCCATTCAAAAATCTCCAGCGTGTTAATAACCACGAAATCATGCTCTTCTTCAAAATAGTGCAATGGAGCCTTTCATAGTCACTCGAGAAGGCGGTTGGTTTAATGTCTTAAAAGACGTCTCTGAGAGGGCGAGCTGTTTAGGAGTGCTTATCCACCTCTTCAATTAAAGCCAGTTTCCTTTCTGAATAGTTTGTGTGTGTGCAGCTTGCCTGTTTAATATGGTTTGAGTTAAACATAAAATATTTACTGAACTGACTACGTCATGAAATAAATCGTTTAAAGAAAATCACCGGTTCTGCAAACAAATCCATAGATCATTTGTTTCTCAGTTATAAATATATAATGCAATCATATAATTTCCCCGACTGATGGAATGAAGGTTTTTTTTCTCTATTATCTGTGTGAAATATTTGGGGCTTTTCAACCCGATTGTGTCAATAAAACATTGTCCTATCATTTATGCATGGTACCAAGTGACAGAAAGCTATGCTTGACACCGGTGATCTAATTCCACAAAGCTAAATAAAATCCTGACATGTTAGTTTTAAAATAGCTTGGCGCAGTGGTTAGCACTGCTGCCTCACGGCTCCAAGGACCCGGGTTCGGTCCCGGCCCCGGGTCACTGTCTGTGTGGAGTTTGCACATTCTCCCCGTGTCTGCATGGGTCTCACCCCCACAACCCAAAGATGTGCAGGCTAGGTGGATTGACCACGCTAAATTGCCCCTTAATTGGAAAATAATTATTGGGTACTCTAAATTTATTTTAAAAAAGGACACGATGGTAAGAGATAGGGGAAGCGGTGGCATTCTGGTATTGTCACTGGACAAATAATCCAGAGACCCAAGACAACGCTCTAGGGACCCAGGTTCAAATCCTGCCGCTGGAGATGGTGAAATATTAATTCAATAAAAGTCTAGACCCAGGCTCAAATCCTGTCATTGCAATTAAAAGCCTAATGATGACAATGAAACCATTGTCGATTGTTGTAAAATCCAACTAGTTCACTAATGCCCAGTGTGGGCGGCAGGAACCTGGGTTCGATTCCCAGCTTGGGTCACTCTGTGTGGAGTCTGCACGTTCTCCCCGTGTCTGCGTGGGTTTCCTCCGGGTGCTCCGGTTTCCTCCCACAAGTCCCGAAAGATGAGCTTGTTAGGTGAATTGGACATTCTGAATTCTCCCTCGGTGTACCCGAACAGGCGCTGGAGTGTAGCGATTAGGGGATTTTCACAGTAACTTCATTGCAGTGTTAATGTAAGTCTACTTGTGACAATAATAAAGATTATCATTATTAGGGAAGGAAATCTGGAGATCATGTGACACCAATGTGGTTGATTCTTAAATGCCCTCCCTTGAAGGGCATTTAGGGATGGCCAATGAATGCTAGCCCAGCCAGTGACTCCCACATCCCATGAACATGTAAAAAATATAGACATGGTGCTATTTAAAGATATCTTGGCCAACTTTCCTCTCAGTTGGAATTGGACCATATTTAGTTTGGAGCAAATAGCTTGTTCAAAATTTTGTAACACGCCTTCTTATTAAAGTGATGCCAAGGCATGAGAGCAGGCAAAGAAGTTAGTCCTTATATGCAATGTGTTCAGATCAGTTGGAATACCTCCAAGCTGGTCTGGAGAAATTGTGGAAAAGGACTAAAATAAGAGATGTCATTGAGTGTGGAAAAGGTTGAGTAATCAATTGGTAAAGGAAAACTGGAGCATGTTACATGATGAAGGAAGGGTGGGATGAATAAAGATGTTTTGGTGCAGTAGGTCAGCATTTATGGAGACATTAGTCAATTCAATGCTGCTACCAGCTAGGTTGATTGGGCAATAGGATACATCTCAAAGGGATTGAATTGCAAACCGAAAGAAGTTGCTTTAATCTGTAGGATGAGCACTTTTGGGTGTCCATTATAGAAAGAGTATTGGAGCCTTTGTAAAAGAATAGCGCAGATTGTCTCCAAGATATCAGGAATAAGATGAAGAACAATAATTATTTTAAAAAAAAATTAGAGTACCCAATTCTTTTTTTCCAATTAAGGGGCAATTTAGCGTGGCCAATCCACCTACCCTGCACATCTTTGGGTTATTGTGGTGAAACCCACGCAGACACAAGGAGAATGTGCAAACTCCACACGGACTGTGACCCAGGGCCAGGATCGAAGCCGGGTCCTCAGCGCCGTAGGCAGCAGTGCTAACCACTGTGCCACCATGCCACCCCTGGAATGTATTTCTAATGGTTGGTGAGTCAGCCATAAGGAGTTGTAAATTCTATGGATAGCTAGGTAGCATTTTCGACAAGCAAATCTTTCGTTCAGTATCTGAGGTAATTGTCCCAGTGAATGGAGTTAGTCATATCTCATCCTGCACCGAGCAAGGAAATTGGGATGCGGTAGGGAGGGGATTAGCCTAAATATCTCTAATGTTGAGACATTGGTAACTATTGTCATGTGAAAGTACCTTTAGGAAATGAATGTTTAAGCAATGTACCTTTAAGAAATGCAGTGATGTCAGAGTGTGGGTGGAGCTGAGCTTCAGCTCGGCCATTTTGAAGTTTTTAGTTTCAGTTTGAGGAGAAATCTGGGAGTGTCTGTGTGTTTTGCTGAGAGCTGCAAGAAGAAAAACACAGAACTGGTCTGTTGATGTCTGCAAATCCAAAGACTATAAATATCTTGAATGTAAGCTCATGTCTGTTTTTGAAGGTGAAGTCTTTTGGATGTTTAAACGAACAGTTTGAAGGATTATTTAGTGTTGTAGTCTTTTGGGGTTATCTTTGAAGTAATGGGTGTTAACTTATTCAATGTTTGTTTTTTAAAGGTTAAATTGAGTTCATAGAATAAACATTCTTTTGTTTTAAAAACCACGTGTCCATAATTGTAATACCACCCCTGGGGTACAAGCCGTGTGCTTCAAAAGTAACAATCCAATAAAGGTGGGAGTTGGGTGAACTCTATGATACATTTTGGGGTTCTGAAAACACCTCTCCCATAACACTATGATTAATTACCATGTGAAGTTGAGGAGGATTTCCCCAGTTTTTCCTGGAAGTGACCACAGGATCTTTTCTCAGTTTTGTGTCTCCCAAAGAGTTAAGGCTGGTGGCAGAGGGTGGTGTATCAGGTCCTATTGCAATGAACCGATGTTTCTGCTCCTCAAACCACCCTTTCTCAATCTTTATAGAGACTTGAGAACAGTGGGAGAAATATAAAGGAAGAAGTTACAATTATTTCATATGGTCATTAGATTATTGAAAACTTTACCACCGGTGGTTATTGGAACAGATTTGTCATCGTGGCTTTGTTTTACCTGTTATATTTTTGAAGATACTGTAGGGCTCTCAAAGTCAGCTGCGGAGATACGCTGTATCTAACCTTGTGCTCTCCCTGCCCTCAGACTGTTTGATAGGAAGGTTTCAGAGCAGGTGCAGCACTTACACCGTCTTCAAGATGCCATTGTGAGTATTCATAGAATCACAGATTTTACAGTGCAGAAGGAGGCCATTCGGCCCATCGTGTATACGCCGGCCCTTGGAAAGACCGCCCTACCTAAGCCCACACCTCCACCCTAACCCGTAACCCAGCAGCCCCACCTAACATTTGGACACACAGGGGCAGTCGTGGCTCGACTGGGACCACTCTTGCCTCCGGAATCAGAGATTGTGGGTTCAAGTCTCTCTCCAGGGACTTGAGCATAAAATCTAGACTGATACTCCCTTGTAGAACTGAAGGAGTTCTGTGCTGTTGGAGGGGCCATCTTTAATGCCAGATTGGGGGAATTGGCTCAAATGGTATCGTGCTCGCTTAGCATGTGAGCGGTAGTGGGATCGATGCCCAGATTCTCCATTTTCATGTTATGGCGGCATGGTAGCTCAGTGCGTGTCACTGTTGCTTCACAGCGCCAGGGTCCCAGGTTCGATTCCCGGCTTGGGTCACTGTCTGTGTGGAGTCTGCACGTTCTCCCCGTGTCTGCGTGGGTTTCCTCCGGGTGCTCCGGTTTCCTCCCACAAGTCCCGAAAGATGTGCTGTTAGGTGAATTGGACATTCTGAATACTCCCTCAGTGTACCCGAACAGGCGCCGGAATGTGGCAAATAGGGGACTTTCACAGTAACTTCATTGCAGTGTTAATGTAAGCCTACTTGTGACAATAAAGATTATTATTATTTAGCGTGACCAATCCACCTAACCTGCACCTCTTTGGACTGTGGGAGGAAACCGGAGCACCCGGAGGAAACCCACGCAGACACGGGGAGAACGTGCAGACTCCGCACAGACAGTGACCCGAGCTGGGAATCGAACCTGGGACCCTGGAGCTGTGAAGCAACAGTGCTAACCACTGTGCTACCGTGCGGCCACAAGCATATTATTCACCATTGTATATATTATTGCATGACACAGTATTGGTCCAGAGGTTGGTTTCCCAATACTTGCACCTTCAAAGCTAACTATTTGGGTCTGGATTATTCCTAATGAAGTATCAGGTTGTTGAGTGATGGGGAGTTCGTGTAAGCAAGGGGTGGTGTCGCCAAGGACGAGAATTTTAAAAATGCATTGATTTATATTTCTTTTTTTTTGTTTTCTTTCTTGCCCCCAAAATTTAAGTAAGGGGTCAACTTTGCTGTCCCAGGGGAATCATTGCGGGTGGGACGGAAAGTTTAGCGGACCATTTAAAGGTCCGTTGGCCTTGGACAGGAATTTCCGGTCTCTGTGCGGGCGCCCCCAGAAAATCCCGCCTAAGTGTTTGATGCCAAACTCAATAATCGTACAGCACAGAAGGAGGTCCATCATGCTCATACAAGCTCCTTAGTAGAGCTTCCAAATTAGTTCCCCCACTCCTGTTCTTCCCCCATCACCCTGCAAATACTTTTCCTCTTTCTCGTTTTTATCAAATTTCCTTACTGTTGAATCAGTTCCCACCATGTTGTCAGGCAGTGCATGTCAGGTCATAACAACAGACGGTGTAAATAAAACAATCTCCTTCTCTCTCCTCTGGTTCTTTCATCAATCATGTCACAGGTCAATGCCTCTCAGTTCATCAACGTGCCAAGACTCGTTTTCCTTGGGAATAAACTATCTCTCCCTTCTGTTCATCGAATCTATTTTAACAGCTGAGAGTTACCATGCCAGTTCTTGTGGCTGAACCAGAGGAGAATCTGAGGACAGGCAGGGCCTCAATTTAACATCAAAGGACGGCGCGCCTGACAGTGCAGGTCTCCCAGTGTCAGCTCCGATTCTGTGCTTAAGTCCCAGGGGTGGGACTTGAACCTAGAACCTTCTGATTCTGAGGCATGAGTGCCACCCAACTGAGTCAGAGCTAACGCTACGGAACTAGTGCCTTGTAAGTCCCTGACCCGCGAATAAAAATCATTTTTTCCGTGATGTATTTTCCAATGGTTAGGACCTATCATAAAGGGTTGAATCACTTAACGTGTATTTAAAAAGTAATAGGCACTCAGCTGGTCAAAGACTCATGATCGGGCCTACAAGAGAGGGCATCATGTTCACCTGTGGAAATATTGTTTTAAAATTAACTAAAATGACTCATAGGCCATTGTTTTTCTTATGAACCTTTGCCTGCAGCATTTTACATCCCAAATGATGATTATGTAGGATTTACTTCTATCAAGCCTTTCGCAATCACGTTTCCTTCAAAAATACAATATGACTCCAGTGTTTTTTTAAATAATCAGTAATGTACAAGGATTCCCAAACCACAGGGATTGTCCTGGAATCTCTTTCGAAATTTAAGATCGATTCCCTCGACATTACTGCTATCAAACCTGGAAGAAAAATATCATAAGATTTTCTAAAAATTGTCTTTTTCCTTCATTTTCTTCAAACACTCATGTTTGTTACTTACCAATGTACTGGAGGTGGAAGAAAAAAGTGCTGTTTAACCGCAAGTGTTGGTTGGAGACAGGAAGCCATCTTGAAGAAGTCATCTAACCAGAGTTAGCAACCCGAAGCTGGGGAAAACCTGGATTGCACCCTTTATTACAAACTATTCCCCTATTTTACAGTGACAGAAAATTAGTTTAGCATTTGATTGAAATTGACAGATTTCTGAACCACCCAGAGATCCACTTGATTGGTCTAGCTCCAAGCAAGGTCAACGCGTCTTTAATGCCCACTTTGGGGGGGTGGAGGGGGGTAGATGGTGGGAGGGGGGTTGCGGGGTGGGGGGGGAGGAAGATGATGGTTTGAGATGCCAGAGGACCTATTTGATGGTTATTATCTTGGCGTCATAATGTCTAGTTGTTTGTTCTTCGCTGTGTACCTCATGGAAGGACAAAATGCAGCATTCCTCTCAAAGGCAAATCTCTCAAGTATATTGGCACTCATTAAGCAAAGTCGACCTCTGAGATTTGGGCACGTTTCCTGTATGGTGAAGTTGTCGGATGCAGAAGCCAGGGAGGATGCCCAAAGCAAAGCTTCAAGGGGGTTTGCAAAATGAGATGAAGGCCCTAAACAGCGCCTTTGCACACCTGGGAGACACTCGCTGACGACAGGGTTGGTCCGCAGGTGAAGCAAATGACGAGGAAGGCAAATGGAATGTCCCCATTTATTACAAGGGGAATGGAATATAAAAGTAGAGAGGTTTTATTGCTGCTTTACAGGACCTTGGTGAGGCCACACCTGGAATCTCGTGTACAGTTTTCAGCTCCTTATTTGAAAACAAATAGCTAAGATGAGCTTCAGGTCAGGTGTAATGCCTGGATCTGGTGTGTCTCTCTTGTGGGGACCATGAATTGGATTCAATTTGAATTGGTTTTTGGAGCAGGCAAGGGGCTGGATTAAGAGTTTGCCCCTGTCCACACTCTGAGTTCTGGCTTTTTATCCCTGATACAGTAATTTTAAAAAACACGAAAAGGTTGATGATGGTACACTACTCCTTTACTCCCTCTGAGCGTCACAAATATTGTCGATGTACTATTTGTCAATGCACTTTGTCGATTATTCTATTATGCACGTACTGTGTACGTCCCCTTGGCCGCAGAAAAATACTTTTCAATGTACTTTGGTACATGTGACAATAAGCAAATCAATCAAATCAATCAATCAATACACATGTTTTAAGGTTAACATGGGTTACATAGTATAGCTTAGGCTATCACGGTCTCAGTAACATACAGTCCCTTTCAACATACAGGCTGGTAAAGCACACACACCACTCTGAACCCAAGTGAATGTTTGTGGATTTCTCCTCAAAATTCCACCTGATGATTCCTATAACATGAGCCACCTTGTCTCGCTGAACTCTGGCTTCCACAAGTGGGATTCCAAATTCCCCTTTCAAAAAGACACATTTTCAAATCTTCTTTTAATCAATGCTTTCTCTCAGCATCTATCCTCACAAAGTTTCACTTTTAGGTTTTACACCACCCTGTTCAGGATTTCTTTGTCATCACAGTTGCTTTAACTATCAAGTACTAGACTGTATTAAGATGGCACCAAACATTTGTTTTACCTCTTAAGTCTGCTTTCCCACTTTAAATCCAGTTACTGGGGCTATCTCTTCAATTCAAAACTCTGGGCGCAATCTAACCAACAAAAAAAATCAGAGTCCGTTCTGCGCTCTGTTGGATTTCGGGATGGTGAATGCCCACTGAGGCCACTCTTTAGCATCATTTCCTGTACTGAGGAGCTCTGACGAGTGGAGTTCCTCAATGCAGAAGGAGATCGGGATGCCATTTCAAAATGGTGCCCTGATCACTTGAGCCTCCAATGCGACCCCTGGACCTCCCTAATGCCCCAGGTCACCTATAAGGAGGCCGTCGGATCCCCTCCAGCATCCCACCTCACACGGACAGGGCACCCTGTGCCCGATCCCTGGCATGGGCAAAATGGCAGCCTGGCATCCTGGCAGTGCCCCTGTGAGCCTGGAGGTGCCACCTGGGCACCCTGGAAGTGCCAGGCTGGCACATGAGTGCCCGGTAGCACCAGTAGTATCAGGGCGCCACTCTGCCTGGATGTCGACCATCCGGAATCTCTGGTCACCTGGGAGACCCCCCCCCAAATGCCATGTTACATGATCCCCATTTGTGGGCACCAGTGCTGAACGGCACCCAGCTGGGGTCTCCTCGGTGAGGCCAATAATTACCAGGTAGCCTTCAATCCAGTATCAGCCGGGTTTCTAAATTCACATAACCGTGTGAGGCCAGATCGCGACATATTGCGAGATCTGGTTAGATCTCGTGTGGCGTAACGGCCTCTCCCGGGATCTAGCTCCGATTCCGGCAGGACATGGCCAGTGAATCGCATCCACTTTTTCTCCTTTTCCCTTGAATTCTCTTGAACAGTACCTTTGTCAACCTCTTAGTCTCTATTCTCTTAACTTCAGTCTTCCTAAGACATTTTCTCTGTCTGAATTCCCTGGTTATCTGGACTTTATCTGTTGCTTTGGGAAGTCTCTCTGCTTGCTGCCCTCTTGGCCTGTCCAGCAATCTTTTGGCAGAGTTATGAGATGTTCAATCCCCAACGTCCTATCTCTAACTGCCAACAAATTCAGCTAAAACTAAATTCAAAAAGCCTTTCAACCTTAATAGGGCCCCTGGTTACTCGGCAACAGCCTCATGCTTCTGCTAGATTGTATTTACTCTTCACGCCGTAACCCCTCTAAGCACAACAGTATCACAGTTTGAATTGAAACCAAAACTTATTTGTAATATTTACCAATACAAATATAAGTCCCTTAAAACTACAGTTGTTTTCCTAACAGAGATGATCTTGTTGAAACACACAAGATTGGGAGAGGATTTAACACGGTGGGCATTTCCACAGTGGTAGAGAATAAAACCGTGCGGCACAGTTTAAGAATGAGAGGTCTACCTTTTAAAATGGAGACGAGGAGAAATAATTTTTCTCAAAGGGTCATTAGTATGTGTGAGGCTGGGGCATTGACTTTACTCACAGCTGAGTTAGTCAGGTTTTTGATAGTGGCGGGAGCCAAGGCTCATGATGGGCAGCCGGCAAAGTAGAGGAGAATACAACCAGATCGGCCATGGTCATATAGGACAGCAGAACAGGCTCGAAGGGTCGAATGGCTTACTCCCGATCCTAAGTCCTATGCCCAGAGGCCCCTGAGCCAACCTGTGCCATCATGACGAACCGTGCGGCTTGGCAACAGGTGTCAAGAAGGTGTCAGGGGCGGCACGGTAGCACAGTGGTTGGCACTGTCGCTTCACAGGGGTTCGATTCCCGCTTGGGTCACTGTCTGTGCATGTTCTCCCCGTGTCTGCGTGGGTTTACTCCGGGTGCTCCGGTTTCATCCCACAAGTCCCGAAAGACGTGCTTGTTAGGAATTTGGACATTCTGAATTCTCCTTCTGTGTACCCGAACAGGCGCCGGAATGTGGCGACTAGGGGATTTTCACAGTAACTTCATTGCAGTGTTAATGTAAGCCTACTTGTGACAATAATAAAGATTATTGTTAATAGCAGAAACAAGTGACACCTTCAATGTTGGTCTCTTCAACCATCGGCAATCGTGCACAATATGAAGACTCTCCAAACCAATGGATTTAACTTGCTGCATGTGCAGCATCCGAAGCAGATGGAAGGATGCTGACCGGTGTCTGGACGTTCAGGCCAGCTCAACCCCCAACTCTGGGTCAATAAATTAAATAAATCATGCCAATCAATATTTGTTTATCAGGGTCACTGTAACCTGCACATCCCAGTTGGCAATTTGTTTTACACCAGCTTCAAAGTTAATGGTGTGTAAAATTGGGACTGGTGACTTGTATAACCGTCCCCCTTCATTTAGTAACTAAATGTTTGATCTCCAATTTACATTTGAAAACTTTGAGATAATCTGCTCAAAAACGCAAGCCTGGCTAAAAAAACAATTGAAATATTTTATATGAAACCTCCCGACATAAATCCTCCTGCCATTATTCTGTTCTCCCATTAACCTGCCTCTGTCCCCCGATCACTATTCCTCCCCTCTCCCTAATTTGTCCCTGTTTGTTTCAACTGTGATTTTACTCTCGCCCTCATAATTCCAGTTTTACTCTTGCCCTCCTTTATCCTTTCCCTATCCTGCCATTTCCATTCTCCTGCCTCACCATGCCCCTGCCTCACCATGTCCCTAACCCAGCCCCACCATGCCCCAGCCCCACCATGTCCCTAACCCAGCCCCACCATGCCCCTGCCTCACCATGTCCCTAACCCAGCCCCACCATGCCCCAGCCCCACCATGCCCCTGCCTCACCATGCCCCTACCCTACCACACCCCTGCACCACCATGCCCCTGCCCCTGCCCCTACCCTACCATGCCCTTGCCCCACAATGCCCCTACCCCACCATGCCCCTACCCCACCATGCCCCTGCCCCACCATGTCCCTCTCCTACCATGCCCTTGCCCCACCATGCCCCTACCCCACCGTGCCCCTACCTCACCATGCACCTACCCCTACCATTCCCCTACCCCACCATGCCCCTGCCTCACCACCCTTACCATGCCTCTACCCCTACCATGCCCCCTCCATTACCATGCCCCCTCCACTACCATGCCCCTACCCCGACCATACATCTACCCTGCTTGAATGGTAACTCCAATTTGCAAGCTCGCAACTTCTCCAACTGAAGGGGCAACTAACTTTAACCAAGCAATAACTATTGAGATATGGATACAAAAAATGGCTGGATTGATTGCATCTATCTAGATATCATCCATGGCGTATAAATGTAAGTTGTTCGGGAGTATCGACTGATGCTTATAAGCAGAAAATGCTGGTAATGTCAGCAAGCCGGAATCATCTGTGGAGAGAAACAGAGTTTACAACCTTTCATCAGATTTGCTTTCGCTTTTAAGAAGATGTGGGGCAGTTATCGTGAAACTGGCGTGGTGGCTGCTAAGGGAGAGAGAGGGGGGTACGGAAAGTCTCCGACATCGCCATAGTTTGCTGACAGTCGTGCCGCTGGCCAGGGGACTTCTGCCAGGGCGGGGTTGGGGAGTAGCGGGGGGTGGCCAGGAGGAAGGCTGTGGGGTCAGGGTGAACGGCACAGAACACCATTGCCACAGCCATGCAGCTGTGCACACCGCTAACATCCCACTGTGAACTTAGAGCCACGGGTTGTATAGGTGACCCCCCAGGGCACCCCCCATGGGTGCCCTCTGGCCCCAGCCGACCCATCAGCTCTATGGGCGCGCTCCAGCACAACCAACGCCATCTTTTTAGCTGGGATCAGTGTGTGTGGGGAGTGTAATGTATATGTGCAGCTGCAACGCGTCAGCCTCCCGAGTGTCAATCACGGCGCCCGCACCGTTTTCCATTGGAATCGATTGTGTTCCACGCGGCACCGGTTCTGGCCCCTTAATAGTAGCGGAATCGGTGCAGGTTCGGCACCAGTTTTTCTGCAGTGAAAGTCCACGATTTCTGTTTTCGCGTCAACACTTCGTCTCAGGAACGTCGAATCCCGCCCATGAACTTTACCCACTGCACCTGAAAAGCGTTAGAGTTTCCACATTTCTTCAGTGGCAATGGGAAGCTGTTAATGACAGTCCCGCTAATAATCTCGCCTGTCAACAAACACACCCTCATTATTATAAATCAGAACCTCAACCGCCCGCAATCCGTGCTGCTCTCTACCTGTTGGAGTTGGTATTTGTCGTCAGCTACACATTAACCTGCCCCCAATAAACTGAGACAGAATCTAGAACGAGTATCCATTGCTGATGATCTTCAGTCTCCCTTTACTTTGTGTCTAGTTTACATTTAAACCTCTGGACAGACTACACAAACACAGGCAGGTAGCTGGTTCATATATCCAGCTCCACTCAACTCTCTTTCATTCCTTTATTCTTTATAACATAATTCAACTAAAGTGAGAGAGGTTGGTATATTAGAATAAAGAACGCCCTTCAAGAAAACTAATCAAATGGTTACTCAGGCAGAACAATAATTAGACCAATAAATAACATCAATGAACTAGTGTGTACAAAATAGGAAATTTATAACAACCATCAAATGAGATCTCTTGATTAACTAAGTGGTGATATGCAGCACTCATATACGTGATTAACTAGCTATGATTTATGCAAGTAATGAGCTACAGTGCCAAGTGTTTCCATAGCTGCTGAATACAATCAATCAGTGACAATCAAAAGTGGAACAGGAGTGAAGGTGAGAAAAGCAGAATGAGGGGAAAGCGAGAGGCAAGAAGGATGGAGAGAACGGTGGAGGGAAAGACAGAGCGAGGTGGGTTGGAAAGAAAGGGTAGAGGGCAAAGGGAAAAGAGGAAGAGGTATTCGAACCAATGGAAATGTAAGGCAAGAAAATACACACCGGGCAGCTCAATGGTTAGCACTGCTGCCTCTTATTCCTGGGAGGAGGGCGGTCGCCCTTGACTTTGCCTCCCTGATCGCCCGCTGTAGAATCCTGTTCGGCTGGCGGTCAGCAGCACCACCCAAAGCGGCAGACTGGCTGTCTGACCTCTCGGAATCTCTCCAAATGGAGAAAATCAAATTCGCCATCCGAGGGTCGGACGGCGGCTTCCACAGAACGTGGGAGCCATTCACCCAATTGTTCCGAGACCTGTTTGTGGCCAACGAACACGCAGAAGAATAGCCAGGTAGCCAAGAATCAGGGGAAAGTAGCCGAGGCGGGGGAGGGAGGGATAGACCGGGGAGGGAGATGGGGGGGGGTGGATAACAGCTAAACCTAAGAGAATAAGAGAAAAGAAAGGTGAATCACAGGAGGGAGGGAGGGGGGCAGAAGGGGGGGAGGGGGGGGGGAAGAGTGAAGAGGCAGGGAACCCCCTTAACAGTGACCCAATTACGGGACGTGTGCGATAAGATCACACCGTTCCTCCCCACCTCAGACCCCCACCATTTCTTTGTCACAGTTAAGCATCAGGCGACCATGTACGGCCTGGTTGAGCGAGAGCATGTAAAGCTCACAGTTTTAAGTTTAGACCCTTCAGTAGCAGCAGCCCTTCCCGACCCACAGAATGTAGGAGGAGGCACCCTTGCAGAAATGCATACCGTGATCCTGGATGTGATCGGGTATAACCGGGGTGACCCCGTAGATGGCCTCAACAAATGTAGGCAAAAGAAATCCGAGCACCCCACAGCGTTCGCTGGACGCCTGTGGGTCCACTTTGCAGCAGTCTTTGGAGACTTAGACCGTGCCCATTTGGCCCCAGACAACATGGCCAAATGGACTCGCACCCTTATCTCCCAGGCCACAGAAACAGGACAGAAAGCCTGCGCGAGTTATGAGCCCTCAGAGGAGGCCCATAACGAAAAGTGGGTAGTGAAAAGATTGTCCCGCGCTTGGGAGCAATCTATACAAAGCAAACCCGCAGTCAAGAATCCCGAGGAAAAGCAGGCCGGAGCAGATATGCAGGCAGTAAAAACACACCAGAACCCCGCATGGGTGAATGAGGGAAAGAACAGCCCCCACCCAAGTCACAGGAATGTTACAACTGCGGGCAGTTGGGACACTTTGCAAGAGAGTGCAATGCCCATAAAAGGCCACAGAGAGCCCAGAAGATGGGCACTCTGAGTAAGAAAAAGACAGAGCCCATTCATAGCATTAGCGCCCGTTCAGATCAGACGGACTTGACCGGAACGGACTGACGGTGTACGGGCTCCCCCAATTGGGTCTGCGACACCCTTTGGGATAGGACCGGACGACCGGCAGTTGCAGCGAAAATTCAGGGACAGCCCATCGAATTTCTATGGGACACAGGAGGGTCCCGCACCACACTAAATTCCTCCACCATGTTTCAAAAAGACACGTGGCCCACTACAGCCACTATCACGCTCACCGGCTTTACAGGCCAACATAGGAGAGTTCACGCTCAACATAGGAGAGTACGTGAACAAAACTAGCGCCGGAGGCGAATTTTGGTTCAACCCGACCACGCTTAGTACGGACAAGCAGGTTAGGGCAGTTCTGCAAAAGAACAGGGCAGCATTCGCGACCCACAAGCATGACTGTGGACGGATGACTGGCTCCGTACAAATAACAGGACCTGACCCTAGACCCCCAAAACAGTATGGATTTCCCCAAGAGGCAGAGGGAGAAATCTCCAAGGTAATAGAAAGCTTATTAGAGCAGGGCGTACTTAGATCAGTAGCCTCCACTAATAATGCCCCGATTTGGCCAGTGAGAAAGCCCGATGAATCATGACGACTGACCATCGATTACCGGGAACTCAACAAAGTCATCCCCGCAGCAGCCCCCATAGTAGCAACAAGTCCCAAGACCATGCTCAAGCAGGGACTCAATTCCCGCTACTTCACGGTTCTGGACGTCAGTAATGGATTCTGGTCCATTCCATTGGCAAAGGCATGCCAGTACAAATTTGCCTTCACCTTTAAAAATCAACAGTACACGTGGACATGCCTGCCACAAGGCTTCCACAACTCCCCCTCCATTTTTCACCGACAGCTGGCAAATGGTTTAGCCAAATTCTCTCGCCCCGAATGTCTGGTACAGTATGTAGACGACCTACTACTGCAGACAGACACCAAGGAAGAGCACATTGAGCTTCTGTCCGAACTCCTGGAACTCTTACACTCAATTGGTTGTAAAGTCAACCCCAAAAAGGCCCAGATTTTGGAAGAAAAGGTGATATATTTGGGAACAATTATTACACCTGGTAAAAGCGAGATCGAGCATAAAAGGATTGACTCGATTGCTAAATTGCCCCTTCCCCAGAACGTTTCAGCCCTCCGGTCATTTTTAGGACTGGTTGGCAACTGCCGAAACCACATTGACGGTTTCGCCAGCAAGGCATCGCCCCTCTCAGACCTCCTAAAGAAGGGAGCCCCCTGGGAATGGCTTCCGCAGTATACGGATGCTGTGGACTCTTTAAAACAGGCACTCATAGCAGCTCCCGCACTACAAGTTCCAGACCCGCTTTCCCCTTACGCCATAGAGGTAGCGACCACAGACCGCACCCTTTCGGCCGTGCTCCTCCAGGAACGGCACGAGCAGTTAAGGCCCGTAGCTTACGCCTCCAGAATTTTAGATGCTGTGGAGCAGGGATTTTCAGCCTGTGAGAGGCACCTGTTCGCAGTATTTTGGGCAGTGCAGTGTTTTTCATATATTACTGGACTGAACCCCATCACAATTCACACCGAACACACCCCCACCCAACATTTACTGGACGGACGACTCAAGGACTGTACCGTAAGCCAGATTAGAGCAGCTAGATGGACCCTTCTCTTGCAGGGACGGGACATCACTGTTGAAAGGACAAAGACACACGCCTTTTTAGCCGACAACTTACAGTACCCCGAAACCCCCCATGAATGTGAGATTATCTCTCCACACCACAACACAGGCCCCTTTATTGCGAAAACACCCCCCAGAAAGATAGGTAGTTCAACGCAGAGCCCCCAGCACATGGACACGTGTGAGCCCATAAAGATCTATGTGGATGGATCTTCCACAGTCTTGGATGGGAAGCGCACAACGGGTTGCGGTATCTATGTCGGTTGCGGTATCTATGTCGAGGATGCGCAGGGACGCGCCCTTGAGGAAATATCGTTAAAACTTCCAGGCCACTTAGGCGCGCAGGCAGCAGAGCTCGCAGCCATCGCATATGTAGTGGAACACCCAGATTCCTTCCCCAGCCCAACAGACATATACTCGGACAGCCTCTATGTCTGCAACAGCCTCACGGAATTCCTGGCCCTGTGGAAAGCAAGAGGATTTGTTTCCGCAGACGGGAAACCCCTCCCCTCAGCCCCATTGCTCCGTCATATTTTACAGAGAGCCCAGAACAGGACTTTTGGGATAATCAAAGTTCGCAGTCACCATCGTTCCTCCTCCCCTGGAAATGTAAAAGCCGACGCACTGGCTAAGGCAGGTTCCAGGCATGGACATTTTTGGACACCCCCCGAAAGCGCACCAGTGAATGCAGTTCAGGTCTCTCAGACAAAGATCGAGGATCTAGTAGAGGCCCAGAAGCAGGACAGCAATCTCAGGGAGATTGTAAAAGGAAAATATCCAGCTCCCTATGAGAGGTTCAAAAATGCACTGACCACACATGACGGTGTGGTGTTAAAAGACACCCTTTATGTGGCTCCTGGACAGGAATCAACTGATTTGTTTGTTCCATGACGGTCATGGACATCAGGGAATCGATCCCACTACAGCCCATCTCAAGCAGCTTTGTTGGTGGCCGAATTTAAAGGAAGATGTAAACCATTACATCGAGAATTGTCTTATTTGTGCCCAGAATAATCCGGACAGATATGCCAAAAAGGCTCAACTCAGCCACACCCGACCCGTTAATGGCCCCTGCTAACCTCCAGATTGATTTTATAGGACCATTGCCCCCTTGCAGGAATGGCTATAAATATGTACTTGTGGTAATTGACACATTTACAAAATGGGTGGAAGCATTCCCAGCCCGCACAAACACTGCAAAAACCACAGCCAAGATTTTGACCCACCACATCTTTACAAGATGGGGACTCCCCCGCAGCATTGAATCTGACCAAGGCTCCAATTTTACGGGACGTGTCATGTTGAACATCCTCACGATATTTGGCATCACCCAAAAATTCCACATAGCATACCACCCACATTCGAGTGGTATCGTGGAGCGCATGAATCGGACCCTAAAATCCACCCTCAGAAAAATGGTCCAGCAGAACAACACCACTTGGGACTCAGTCCTCCCTTTTGCGCTGTTGTTTTTGCGTAATACAATTTCTACTTCCACAGGTTACACCCCACACACCCTCATGACCGGACGCCCCATGAAAGGCACAGAGTATTTTTTAGGTTTAGACTTGACCAGCCCTGAAGTGACGGCCCTCACACACGAGATAGCAGTAGAGCAATTAGTTGAAAATGTTAAAACGGCTCAGTTAGCAGCCGCAGTGAAATTGGGCACCAGAAAGAAACAGAGCAAGGCTTGTTTCGACAGGACAGTGCATGCGACTGAGTACAGTATAGGACAGCAAGTTATGCTCTTCGTATATAACCCAGCACATTCCTGTCCCCAAAATATTCAGGTCCGTACTCCATTGCGGATAAAGTCAGCCCATCCATATATAAAATAAAGTACCCCAACGGTAAGACTGCGTGGTTCCATATAAACCAGCTGAATATGGAACACAGTCTAGCCACTCACACCACGTCATGCTCGATGAAGCACACCACGCCCCGCCCACAGCCAACGTAACCATACCCTCCCCCAACACGTCCAGCCCAACCACGGACTCGATCTCGACTCCACCCCCGAAATATACGCTCCGCCCTGGAACGCCCACAGACTGCAGCAGCAGCGACAGCGACTGTGACTCGGACGATAGCCACAGCACGCCTCCTACTATCCCCATGCAACAGGACCGACACCCAGCGAATCTGACTACGATCCGAGTGATCCCTTCATGATCACTTTCCTAAACAAACCCCACCACCGACCACCGAACCACACTGACGACCCCGATTCTGTCCCCACACAACTAGACACCAACTATTGGCACCGAGATAATTCGTTTCGACTCGTCCGCAACAACGAAAGCAACCCCACCTCACACCACACAGCCCTTTCAGCCCTGATACACTCAAGTGTTTGGCACCCGGGAGAAGATGACGACCTTGGGTCTGACTCCCAAACCGAGAACCCCTTTGCGACCCTGTTCGCAACCAAGAACCGAGGTGTCCAGATGATGTTTTAAAAGGAAACGCTTGGGAGAAGTGGTGTCCTTTCTGATGGAACCTGCAGCATGTTTTATATTGTTTGTAGTGTTTTGTTAAATGTTGTATGTCAGACAGGAAAACATTTCTCACTGCCCCACGCCTTTTCGGCCGGAACCTCTGAGGACCTGCCCACAGAGACTCACTATTGCCAGACACTAGTTCAGCGGAACTAGCTTGTCTGCAGAGACTTGTTCAGGTACCAGACGCCCATTCGTAACTGCTCTTCTGGTTCAAGGAAAGAACCACTACGGCAGCCCCACCACGATGACTACATTTCTTGCCCGTTCTTGTCGGTTGCTCAGGCAGTGGAGAAACGGCTTAGGACCCGCCCTGCCTGGGAACCCCCCCTCTGGTCAACTACGCTCGGGTAGGAGAGACACGGCATTGGTAGCCATCCTACCCGGGGACTCCATCCAACTCTTACCCGTTGCGGCCCATACGCACCTCATTTTGGAAATTTTAGTTCAAAAAGTTTTGTTTTCTTTCAGGTAACCCTTAGGTTGCCAACCATATGCTATTTACATCCTGAAACATTTGGATGGTAAATTGCGCAGTCCGCGAGACGGCTCGCACTGGTTCATTATTGGGAAGTGTGTCTTGTCCTAAAATTCGTTTTTTGAAAAAAAATGAGGGAGTCACACATAGTGACCAATTAAAAAGGGAGTAATTGGCACTACAGGACAGACAGACTACCGTACGAGATGTTAAACAAAGATAGTTACAGACACTATGCTTGTTTCCACAGAACTCCAGAAGCTCCAGGACCGGAGAAGAAAAGAAAAGAAAAGGAAAGAGAAGAGCCATGAGGACTTCCTCCACATGGATCAGCATCACCTTTATGGACATTTGGTTGCGCGTGAACGCGAACCCCATGACTTCAAGCCTCCCAGCCGTTAATGTTTCACTTCCCCACAGTACCCAGAGCCCAGTCACCAGCGACACCACATCATCTTGGTGTGCCAGGTTTCTAACCTGGTACTCGCTGTCATATGTAATAGAAACCTTACTGGTATTGGCGATACTCTGCTGCATCGTGCAGACTATGCGTCTCAGGAAATGGAGAAGGAGAGCCTACCGCGCTCGCACCCCGGTATATAGGATCAGATCCCCTATTTTCGGATACGATCAGACCCCCGACCCCCGCGATCTATAATAAAGAGCATTCATTTGCGGTTTTACTGTAAATAAGGAAATGTAAAGAACTGTTCATGAGCAAATTGTACGACCCAGAGCT
Organism: Scyliorhinus torazame; assembly: GCF_047496885.1. NCBI lineage: Eukaryota > Metazoa > Chordata > Chondrichthyes > Carcharhiniformes > Scyliorhinidae > Scyliorhinus > Scyliorhinus torazame. The sequence continues at coordinate 17,536,268 of NC_092718.1, read as the reverse complement.
TGACTGCCAAGCCAGGAAGACTGTGTATGAACTGTTATGATTTTGTTGTATGGTTGAGGAAGTTAGGATAATGAAATATTTAAGTGAGTGTAGTGTATTAAGAATAGTTAGAGGTTCCCAGTTTATTGGTTTGTAATGCATGTCCCTGTTTGACATAGCGCCCTTAGAATTGTCAGTTAAAATTTTTTTGCATAGTTATGGTCAGTGCAGGGGCCATGAAGGAAGTACCCCCCCCCCCAGGTCAGGGAATGGAAAGCAACATAGTTATGTGATCCTTCACGCTTTGCGTTAGGATCACAAGGAGGGAATGTAGCCACTTAAAATGGCCAACTCCCGATTCAAAATGGAGAAACGGCAAAGGCTGATGGGAAAGTCAGCCAACAAGACAAAAACCAGCAGCTGCAGGTTGGCTGTGTATTTACCTCTGGAAAGGCCAGACAATATCGATACCAGCAACCATCAGCATAACAAAACAACAGCCATCTGCATACTAATGAACAATCCCCGGGAACAATAAGCAACATTTAGACACACAAAGCAAAACCAGACTCTTCGGCGCCAGCAGGAGCCGACACAAAGGGAGGTGAACGAGCACCTCAAGACTGCCCATCGATCAGGGAACCGCTCCAGGATTGGAGAAAATCGAACCAAGCGATTGGGACAAAGTGCAATCACTTGGGACCAGGTACAGGGTCCGCCCCGAAAGGCGGGGAGGCCCTGGGGACTATAAGAATTGAGCCCCAAGTTCAAATCGCCCTCTTCTTCACGTCTTCGCTCTCTTCACGCTCTTCTTCCTGCCCAGGGCACCCAGCAACAACGAACCAACATTGACCGTGACCGGAGCAGTGAAGATCGAACCCGTAAGTCTTAATTCAACGCTCGCTACGAGATAGGCGCTCCTAGCTACCAATCTGTACCAACTTTGAATCCCGCAGGCTCAGAACCCAAACGAAAGGCCATTTGTCTCCCTGACCTGGTGGGCCAGTTCAAAGTTAAGTATAGGCCTGTAAGTTGTAGAAGTAGCTTAGACGTAGAATTTGTGCATGAGTAGCGATTACTGTGCATAATAAATGTGCTTTGATTTAAATCTTACTAAGCGGTGTATTGGATTATTGATCATTACTCGGACTTGAACCTTGTGGCGATATCATAAAGATACCTGGCGACTCGAGAGCAAAGCTAATAAAACAGAGCAATTGAACTAAGGCAAAATCAGCAACAGTAGCTAGGAGCGCCTATCTCATGGCGAGCATTGACTTAAGACTTACTGGCATTTGGCGGCGGCTGAACCGGTCATTGTCAAGAGTTGGTTCGCTTTGCTGAGTGACCCGGTCAAGAAGAACGATTTGAAATTGGGGGCTTAACTTTATAGTCTCCAGGGGCTTCCCACCTTTCGGGGCGGACCCTGTACCTGGTGGACTTCGTTCCAATCGCTTGGTTCAATTTCTCCAATACTGGAGCGGTTCCCTGATTGATGGGCGGTCTTGAGGTGTCCGTTAATCTACTTTGTGTTGGCTCCTGCTGGCGCTGAGGAGTCTGGCTTGGCTTTGTTTATCCCAAATGTTTTGATTGTACCCGGGGATCGCTCATCAGTATGTAGATGGCTGCTACATTATTATGCAGATGGCTGCTTGTATCGATGCTGTCTGGGCTTTTGCAGAGTTTAATACACAGTAACTTGCACCTGCTAGTTTCTGCCTCTGTTGGCTGAATTTTCCTGCAGCCTTTGCTGTTCTCCATTTTACGTCGGGAGTTGGCCAACCCAGGTGGCTACACGCCCTCCTTGTGATCCTAATGCGAAGCGTGAAGAATCACATAACTGCGTTGTTTTTCATTCTCTGACCCGGCGAGCACTCTTCTGTGGCCTCTACACTGACCATAACTATGCAAAAAAATTTTAACTGACAATTCTGAGGGGCGTTATGTCAAACAGGGACATGCATTTCAAAATAAGAAAATCGGAACCTCTAACTATCCTTAATAAACTACACTCACTCAAACATTCAATCATACTTACTTCCTAAACAATACAAACAAAATCATAGCAACATTATACACATTTTTCTGGCTTGGCAGTCAAACTCAGGATTGTACAAGTGCTCATGAAACATTTCTTGATTCACAACAAAACCGCAAACGAATGTTCTTTATTATAGATCGCAGGGGTCGGGGGTCTGGTCGTATCCGAAAATAGGGGATCTTATCCTATATACCGGGGTGCGAGCGCGGTAGGCTCTCCTTCTCCATTTTCTCAGACGAATAGTCTGCACGATGCCGCAGAGTATCGCCAATACTAGTAGGGATTCTATCAAGTAGGACAGGGAGTACCAGGTTATAAACCTCTCACACCAAGATGGTGTGGTGTCGCTTGTAACTGGGCTCTGGGTACTGTGGGGAAGTGAATCATTAACGGCTGGGGGGTTGAGGTCTGGGGGTTCGCGTTCGCGCGCAACCAAATGTCCATTAGGGTGATGAGCCACGCGGAGGATGTCCTCATGGTTCTTCTTCTTTCACTTCTCTTCTCTTCTCTGGTCCTGGAGCCTCTGGAGTTCTGTGGGATCAAGCATAGTATCTGTTACTATCTTGGTTTAATATCTCGTATGATAGTCTGTCTGTCCTTTAGTGCCAATTGCTCCCTTTATAATTGGTCACTATGTGTGACTCCCTCATTTTTTTTCAAACACCGAATTTCAGGACAAGACACACTTACAAATACTGAACCAGTGCGAGCCGTCTCGCAGACTGTGCGGTTTACCATCCAAATGTTTGAGGATGTAAATAGCAGAGGGTTGGCAACCTAAGGGTTACCTGAAAACAAAACAAAATTTTTTGAACCAAACTTGCCGAAATGAGGTGCGTATGGGCCGCGGCGGGTAAGATTTGGATGGAGTCCCCAGGTAGGACGGCGACCAATGCCGTGTGTGCTCTACCCGAGCGTAGCTGACCAGAGGGGGGTTCCCAGGCAGGGCGGGTCCCAATGCCGTTTCTCCACCGCCTGAGCAACCGACAAGAACGCGCAAGAAATGTAGTCATCGTGGGTGGGGGGGGTTGCAGTATTGGTTCTTCCGTCGAACCAGAAGGGTAGTTACGAACGGGGGTCTATGTTTCTGTCGACAGACGAGTTCCTCTGAACTGGCGTCTGGGACATTAACAAGCCTCTGCGGACAAACTAGTTCCTCTGAACTAGCGTCTGGCCAAACTAGTTTCTCTGGCTGCCAGTGGGCGTCGGAAGGGTGGTGTCGTGGGGCCGTGGAAATTTTTTTCCGGTCTAACATACAACATTTAGCAGAACAAGTACAAACAACATCAAACATACTGCAGGTTCCATCAGAAAGGACACCGTTTTCTCCCAAGCGGTTCCTTTTAAAACATCATCTGGACACCTCAGTTATCGGTTGCGAACAGGGTCGCAAAGGAGGTTCTCGTTTTGGGAGTCAGACTCCAAGTCGTCATCTTCTCCCGGATGCCAAACTCTCGAGTGTATCAGGGCTGGTAGGGCTGCATGGTGTGATGTGGGATCGCTCTCGTCATTCCGGATGAGTCTGTACGAATTATCTTGGTGCCAAAAGGTGGTGTCTAGTTCTGTGGGGACGGAATCTGGGTCGTCATTGTAGGTCGGTGGTGGGGTTTGTTTAGGAAAGTGATCATGAAGGGATCACTCGAATCGTGGTCAGATTCGCTGGGTGTCGGTCCTGTTGCGTGGGGATAGTAGGGAGGCGTGCTGTGGCTATTGACCGAGTCACAGTCGCTGTCGCTGCTGCTGCAGTCTGTGGGCGTTCCGGGGCGGAGTGTATAGTTCGGGGGTGGAGTCGAGGTTGAGTCCGTGGCTGGGCTGGACATGTTGGGGGAGGGTAGGGTTACGTTGGCCGTGGGCGGGGCGTGGTCTGCTGCGTCGAGCATGACGTGATGTGCGTGGTTTGACTGTGTTCCATATGCCTTCAACTGGTTGATATGGAACCACGCAGTCTTTCCATTGGGGTACTTTATTTTGTAGATGGAAGGGCTGACTTTGTCTGCAATAGAGTACGGACCCGAATACTTGGGTGACAGGAATGTGCTGGGGTTATATACGGAGAGCATGACTTGCTGTCCTACACTGAACTCAGTCGCATGCACTGTCTTATCGAAACAGGCCTTGCTCTGTTTCTTTCTTGTGCCCAATTTCACTGCGGCTGCTAGCTGAGCCGTTTTAACATTTTCCACTAATTGTTTGACCGCGTTCGGGTGTGTGAGGGCCGTCACTTCGGGGCTGGTCAAATCAAATCCTAATAAAAATTCTGTGTCTTTCATGGGGCGTCCGGTCATGAGGGTGTGTGGGGTGTAACCTGTGGATGTGGAAACCGTATTTCGCAAAAACATCAGCGCAAAGGGGAGGACTGAGTCCCAAGTGGTGTTGTTTTGCTGGACCAGTTTTCTGAGGGTGGATTTTAGGGTCCGATTCATGCGCTCCACGATACCACTCGACTGGGGGTGGTATGCAATGTGGAATTTTTGGGTGATGCCAAATATCGTGAGGATGTTCTTCATGACACGTCCCGTAAAATGGGAACCTTGGTCGGATTCAATGCTGCGGGGGAGTCCCCATCTCGTAAAGATGTGGTGGGTTAGGATCTTGGCTGTGGTCTTTGCCGTGTTTGTTCTGGATGGGAATGCTTCCACCCATTTCATAAACATGTCTATCACCACGAGTACATATTTATAACCATTCCTGCAAGGGGGCAATGGTCCTATATAATCAATCTGGAGGTTAGTCCAGGGGCCATTAACGGGTCGGGTGTGACTGAGCTGAGCCTTCTTGGCGTATCTGTCCGGGTTGTTCAGGGCACAGATAAGGCAATTCTCAACGTAGTGAGTTACATCATCCTTTAAACTCGGCCACCAACAGAACTGCCTGAGGTGGGCTGTAGTGGGATCAATTCCCTGATGTCCATGACTGTCATGGAATAAACAAATGAGCTGATTCCTGTCCTGTTCAGGAACCACATAAAGGGTGTCCTTTAACACCACACCGTCATGTGTGGTCAGTGTATTCTTAAACCTCTAATAGGGTGCTGGATAGTTTCCTTTTAAAATCTCCCTGAGATTGCTATCCTGCTTCTGGGCCTGCACTAAATCCTCGATATTAGTCTGCGAGGCCTGAACTGCATTCACTGGTGCGCTTTCGGGGGGTGTCCATAAATATCCTTGCCTGGAACCTGCTTTAGCTAGTGCGTCGGCTTTTACATTTCCAGGGGGGGAGAAACGATGGTGACTACGAACTTTAACTATTCCAAAGGTCCTGTTCTGTGCTCGCTCTAAAATGTGACGGAGCAATGGGGCTGAAGGGAGGGGTTTTCTGTCTGCGGAAACAAATCCTCTTGCTTTCCACAGGGGTAGGAATTCCGTAAGGCTGTTGCAGACATAGAGGCTGTCCGAGTATATGTCTGCTGGGCTGGGGAAGGAATCTGGGTGCTCAACTATGTTTGCGATGGCCGCAAGTTCTGCTGCCTGCGCGCCTAAGTGTCCTGGAGGAGCACGGCCGAAATGGTGTGGTCTGTGGTTGCTACCTCTATGGCGTAAGGGGAAAGCGGGTCTGGAACTTGTAGTGCGGGGGCTGCTATGAGTGCCTGTTTTAAAGAGTCCACAGCATCCGTATACTGCGGAAGCCATTCCCAGGGGGCTCCTTTCTTTAGGAGGTCTGAGAGGGGCGCTGCCTTGCTGGCAAAACCGTCAATGTGGTTTCGGCAGTAGCCAACCAGTCCTAAAAACGACCGGAGGGCTGAAACGTTCTGGGGAAGGGGCAATTTAGCAATCGAGTCAATCCTTTTATGCTCGATCTCGCGTTTACCGTGCGTGCTAATTGTTCCCAAATATATCACCTTGTGTTCCAAAATCTGGGCCCTTTTGGGGTTAACTTTACATCCAATTGCTTGTAGGAGTTCCAGGAGTTCGGACAGAAGCTTGACGTGCTCTTCCTTGGTGTCTGTCTGCAGTATTAGGTCGTCTACGTACTGGACCAGACATTCGGGGCGAGAGAATTTGGCTGAACCATTTGCCAGCTGTCGGTGGAAAATGGAGGGGGAGTTGTGGAATCCTTGTGGAAGGCATGTCCACGTGTACTGTTGATTTTTAAAGGTGAAGGCAAATTTGTATTGGCACGCCTTTGCCAATGGAATGGACCAGAATCCATTACTGACATCCAAAACCGTGAAGTAGCGGGAATTGAGTCCCTGCTTGAGCATGGTCTCGGGACTTGTGGCTACTGTGGGGGCTGCTGCGGGGGTGATTTTGTTGAGTTCCCGGTAATCGATGGTCAGTTGCCATGATCCATCGGGCTTTCTCACTGGCCAAATCGGGGCATTATTAGTGGAGGCTACTGATCTAAGTATACCCTGCTCTAATAAGCTTTTGATTACCTTTGAGATTTCTCCCTCTGCCTCTTGGGGAAATCCATACTGCTTTTGGGGTCTAGGGTCAGGTCCTGTGATTTGTACTGAACCAGTCATCCGGCCACAGTCATGTTTGTGGGTCGCGAATGATGTCCTGTTCTTTTGTAACACTGCCCTAACCTGCTTATCCGTGCTAAGTATAGTCGGGTTAAACCAAAATTCGCCTACTGCGCTAATTTTGTTGGCGTATTCACCTATTGTGAGCGTTGCGGGGGCTCTTGCAGATTTTGCCATTTTACAGACACATTGGTTGACTGGATCAAAGGATAGATTGTGGGAATTCATAAAGTCTATGTCCAAAATGTGTTCTGCTGTGTGGGGTAGATCGACTAAAACTATGGGGTGCTTGGTGGTGATGTTGCCGATTTGAATGGGTACAGGGGCTGTGATGTGTCCCTGCTGTGAGTGGCCTGTAAAGCCGCTGAGGGTGATAGTGGCTGTAGTGGGCCACGTGTCCTTTTGGAACATGGTGGAAGAATTTGTTGTGGTGCGGGACCCTCCTGTGTCCCAGAGAAACTCGATGGGCTGTCCCCGTATTTTTGCTGCAACTACCGGTCGGCCGGACCTATCCCAAAGGGTGTCGCAGACCCAACTGGGGGAGCCCGAACACTGTCAGTCCGTTCCGTTCAGGTCCGTCTGATCTGAACGGGTGCTCACACTATGTATGGGCTCTGTCTTATTCTTACTTAGAGTGCCCGTCTGCTGGGCTCTCTGTGGCTTTTGTGGGGCATTGCACTCTCTTGCAAAGTGTCCCAACTGTCCACAGTTGTAACACTCCTGTGACTTTTGTGGGGGGCTGTTCTTGCCTTCATTTACCCCTGCGGGGTTCTGGTGTGTTTTAACTGCTTGTATGTCTGCTTTTGCCTGCTTTTCTTCGGGATTTTTAACTGCAGGTTTGTTCTGTACAGACTGCTCCCAGGCGCAGGACAATCTTTTTATGACCCATTTCTCATTATGAGCCTCCTCTGAGGGATCATAATTGGTGCAAGCTTTTTGTCCTGTTTCTGTGGCATGGGAGATAAGGGTGTGGGTCCATTTGGCCATGTTGTCTGGGGACAAATGGGCACGGTTTAAGTCTCCAAAAACTGCTGCAAAGTGGATCCACAGGCGTCCAGCAAACGCTGTGGGGTGCTCGGTTTTCTTTTGCCTGCATTTATTGAGGCCATCTACAGGGTCACCCCGGTCATACCCGATCGAGTCTAGGATGGCGGTATGCATTTCTGCAAGGGTACCTCCTCCTACATTCTGTGGGTCGGGAAGAGCTGCTACGACCGAAGGGCCTAAACTCAAAACTGTGAGCTTTACGTGCTCTCGCTCATCCAGGCCATACATGGTCGCCTGCTGCTTTACTCTGGTGGGGGTCTGAGGTGCGGAGGAACGGTTTGATTTTCTCGCACGCGTCCCGTAATTGGGTCACTGTTAAGGGGGTGGTGTACAGAAATTCCGTATCATCCGATGTGGCTGTGCGATGCGTGGTTACTGGGTTAATTGGAGCCTGAACTATTTGCTCTATGGGGGTTTGGGGCGCTTTCCTCTTTTGGGGCTTTCCCTGCGCACATGTTCCCTGAACATATCTCTGCACTGTCTCATTCAACTCTTCCCAATCAGGGCCGTCTTCCTCATCTAACTTTGCTCCAAAGGTTTCCTGGAATCCTTTTTGAACTGAAAGCAGAGATTGCAGCTCTGCAATCTGCTTCCGGCACTTTACGTGGTCGAGGGAGCTTTGTCTTTGCAGCATGGAGTGCTCTTAACGCTGCCTTCAGGTCACTACACTGCCTCTGCAATGCTTCTACCTGCTTCTCGGTTTCTTCTCGTACCAGGACTGCACATTGCGTGTCCTGATAGGCCTTTTCATACTGGGACTGGGACCTGCTTAAGTGCGCCAGACAAGACTGGTGTGCCCCCTTGGCATCATCCACCTCTCCGTCCTTTGCTGCCAACTTCCTGCTTAACTCTACGTTCTCTCTCTCTACCTCACTGACATCGGCTTTGCTCATTCGATGTATGCCTTCTATCTCTTTCCGGAGCGTCCTAACGACCTCCTTGTGCCTCGCAATTGTTCCAAGCAGGACACGATTGCCATCGGCTTGCGAGCTTTTCCTAAGCTCTTCTTGTGAATCTCGCTCAGGTTCTCCCACCAAGTATGTCCTATACTCCCGGGACCTGTTTCCTCATTGCTACAGAATTCACTCCAAAGGGGCCATCCTTTCCCTTTGAGGTACTTCCTGATTTCTTCTTCCCATACGGGACACTGTCCTACTCTACTGCTCACAGCGCCAGGGTCCCAGGTTCGATTCCCGGCTTGGGTCACTGTCTGTACGGAGTCTGCACGTTCTCCCCGTGTCTGCTTGGGTTTCCTCCAGGTGCTCCGGCTTCCTCCCAAATGTCCCGAAAGACATGCTTGTTAGGTAATTTGGACATTCTGAATTCTCCCTCTGTGTACCCGAACAAGCACCGGAATGTGGCGATGAGGGGCTTTTCACTGTAACTTCATTGCAGTGTTAATGTAAACCTACTTGTGACAATAAAGATTATAATCAAGCAGCACGGAATAATTCTGAAACTTCACAGACAACACTTGCTCAATGCTCACATTGATATCACAAAAAGATAACTAACTTTAGGCACATATATGGAAACATCAGATAGTTTCTGTGTCGTCAGATGGTCCCATACAAGTGGCAATAGATGCCAATGGTCTTCTGCTTTGTCTGAAATGATGTACAATAAAGGAAATATTGACCGTTGGCATAATCTACCTGTTCTGATGAATGTTAACCCATGGCATTAGAAGAGCACGGTGACACAGTGGTTAGCACAGCTGCCTCACTGTGCCAGGGACCCGGGTTTGATTCCTACCTCGGGTGACTGTCTGTGTGGAATTTGCACATTCTCCCCGTGTTTGCGTGGGCTTTCTCCTGGTGCTCCGGTTTCTTCTCACAGTCCAAAGATGTGCAGTTTTGGTGGATTGGCCATGCTAAATTGCCCCTTAGTGGGGTTATGGGGATAGGGTGGGGGATTGGGCCTAGGTGGGGTGGTCTTTCAGAAGATTGGTGCAAACCCGATGGGCTGAATGGCCTCCTTCTGCACTGTAGGGATTCTACATTGTTAAGATTCACCACTGAAGGTCATTTTAAAAATAAGTACACAGAGTACTTGTAATGAGAGACTGCCCCTTTCAGGGGGTTATCACTTTTTACAAAACTGTTAATTGTTTTTTTTCCTTCTGGTTAATTGGGTTACATAAAAACTATTTGGGAGACTGTTGGGACACTGGGCTGGCAGGTAGAGGGCAGACATTTGTAATGCTGCATTCTGTAAATAAACCAACTATCAAGGAAAGAATTTGCATCTAGTTTTCTATTTCACCATCTGGCCTCTGAGCCATTTAACATCCTGGTCCCCGGGCCAACACTCCTCTCTTAACCAACACTAACAAAATAAATTAACTGTTGGAAGAATCCTGTCTGCAAAATGGACACAGCCATTTGTCGGCATAATAACCATAGTATGTGAAGCACTTTGAGATGCTCCGAAGAGATGCAATATAGTGTCATAAAACTGCAAGATTTTTTTTCTTTGAATAATCTTAAGTAATCAGAGTGTAATGAACTGAGAAAACAACATTTTTTTTATTGTTACTGAATGCAGTTCATGTGATTTTTAGAAAGGTAAAACCACAGTGACCAGGATTTTATTAGTTGAAGACATGAGTATTCACATTACACGATGATGGTGGAGTAGAACATTATACATAGACAAAAAATAAAATATACACAGAGATCACAGGGTCTTAAACTACCGTCTATTCCGAACAGTGTCTAAATCATTGGCCCACCAATCGAGAAGGCATCAACATTATCTAACTTGCCCACCCCACTAAGATTGGTCAATTAGCATTGCCTCGTTCAAGAGTCTCTCTCTGTTACCTGCGCTGACTACTTTAGATCCTGGTGTCTCAACATGTTCTATCCCCTCAGTATCAATTGTCTCACTGGAGGGGTTTTTCTGCTGGAGTTTCCTTACCAGGATCACTCTGGGATTGAGATGTGACTGTGATTTTCCTGCAATGTCTTAATTTTTCAGCAAATGTCCCCAAGCCAATGCTTGCCCCACCAATAATCCTAACAGCATGCACTTGATGCGAGGCACACAGATTAAAAGAAGTAAATTTCTCCCCAGTCTTCCTCCAGCGAGAATATAGTCTCACAGAAATTAACAGACTTCCGTAACCTAGGCAAAACAGTAACATAGAAACACATAGAAATTAGGAGCAGGAGTAGGCCATTCGGCCCTTCGAGATGACCGAGTAAGTCGCCAATGAATGAACAAAGAACAATACAGTACAGGAACAGGCCATTCAGCCCTCCAAGCCTGTACCGGTCATGATACCAACCTTGGCCAAAACCCTAAAGAACAAAGAACATGGATGAGATTGCGACAACCTCACTTAGCTGAGGGCCACGGTTGCTCTGAATGCATGTGAGATGTGAATCTTTTTACATTAGCAGATTATCTCGACATGCTTTTAGTTGTTACTCAACACAGAAAATGAATGATAGTGTGTGTGTAATACAATGTAGTAATGGAATGCTGGAGTGGCGGTTTCACAGTATGTCTTGTGGTCTCCCAGTCATCCTCTCGCAGAGGGACTAAGCTTTGGCCTCAGCCTTAAGGACAAGTTCAGAATCAGCTCGAACTGAACCTGAAATCCTTGGTGCAATAGTGTTCGCTGATTCATTTTCTTAAAAAATAGTGCTACTGGTCGGTCACACTGACGGTCACAAATAAGCCTTTGGGTGAAACAGGGTTAGAGGGTGGTGCAAGAATTAGTCCAGGGTTAGTTCAGCCCCCAATCTGCCTTCATTTTCATATTTCCATGGCGAATTCCTGTGTCCACATTTATAATGGGAAGTGCCAGTGAGAATCTGTCCACTGGGAGCAGAGAATAATTGCATTGTGACAGGTTTACAGAGCCAGTTCTGATTGTAAATGGAGATACAGAAATTTATCATGCAAAAGTCTAACAGGTGCAAGGTTTTCATCTTGTACAGATGCGACAAGTGGTGCTAAGTAAAGGATTGGGGGCTACTGCATGTCTAATTCATGGCGACAGGAAGTGCTGGAAATACCCAGCATCTGTGGCGAGAGATTAAATTTCAGAGGGATGACCTTTCAGCAGAACCATTCCGATATTTCTGCTATTTTCTGTTTTTATTTCCGATTTCCAGACTTCACAGTATTTTGTTTTTGTTTTCATTAGTGTCTTGTGCATGGACATTTGTGAAATCAGAAAAATTCTTTAAATGTAATTGCTGCGTCGGTACCTATTTAGAATACAATCCTGATGTCAAACTTCTCTGTGGATGTATGTGCTGTGGGATGCTGTACAGAGGCAGACAGGATAGGGGACAATTATTGTCCAACTCCAGATCTGTGTCAGGTTAATTGGCAATTTCAGGGCATGATCCCCACATTGAACATTCAACATGCTTTCTAACGTTCTCGCTGGTCATCACTGTCATGTGTGTGTGTACATTCTTTACACCTGGGCAAGATAGTTTTGGCAGGATTTTCTACCATGTCGCAATCACAACTCTACACCTTCTTGATCTTGACTAAATCTTGAACCAGGCAAGTACACATTCACAGAAGCACACACGCTCGCAGATGCATACACATGCAGATGCATACGCTCGCAGGCGCATACAGGCTCGCAGGCACACACACACTTGCAAGCGTACACACACTTGCAGATACACACACTTGCAGGCATGCACTCACTTGAAGATGCACACACTTGCAGACGTACACACATTACAGATACACACACTTGCAGGCGCGCACTCACTTGCAAATGCATGCGCTTGCAAGCACACACAGTTGCAAATACACACGTTCGCAGGCACACTCACTTGCAGATACACATACTCCCAGATGCACACATACTCACAGACATATACACTCGCAGACGCACACATACACAAACACACTCGCAGATGCACACACGCCCGTGGACGCACACACGCCTGCAGTCGCATACACTTGCTTGCAAATGCACACGCTCGCAGGCACACACATTTCAGATGCACATGCTCGCTGCCACACAGTCGTGCACACTTTCGCAGTCACACGCACACTCACACATCCTCACAGATGCACACACTAACAGATGCACAAGCACTCACAGATGTACACACGCTCTCTAACTCACAGGCATACACACACTCGGGGACACACATATACTTGCAGACACACATACTCAGATACTCATACCCCACTCAGAAACGCGTTTGGGGGTACATAGTGTACATGCGCACAAGCTTGCAAACACAAATACACACTCACGCACACACACTCTTGAACTTGCAAGCTTGTGTGTTCACTCTCACCACTCACTGACATGTTTTGACAAAAATTATGGGATGGTGAGATGTAATAAAATTCCAGGCTCTTTTTCCCACTCTTTCTCTTGGATGTTAGTCGCTCCCCAATTACATCCCACGTTTTCATTGGCTCCAAATTAATTACTACTCCACAATTTCTGCTCACGTCCACACTGCCGCCTTTATCCAAACTACTGACCGTGCCTTTAAATGTTGGCCGGGCCCCGACTCTGCCCAAATTCTATGTATCGCCTACAGCCCAGTTACTGCCCACTCCCAACTACTGCATGTACCCCAACTGCTTCCAGGCAACATCTGCCCTGACAGATGATCCAGCCAGAATCCTTCCTGACATTGATGGTTCAGTTCTGTACCGACCAGGGTAGCTCCCAAATTCAGGGTAGCTGCTGGTCTTGATTTTTCTCCTCACCTTTTTGAAAAAAAATGTAAAATAAAGATTAAAGGCAATAAATTCATTACCCCAGCTGCCACGTGTCACTGAGCATTCCCCTGCTGTGTATAGACCTGGTCAAGGACACGCAGGTGTCTGGTTTTGTGTTGGGCAGTCCAGTCGTGGCGCCAGTGATATTTGAACATTGTCCCGATGTTCAAAGCCTTGATCACAAAGGACTTTCCCATGACCCCGAAAGTCTGAACTAGTATGTACAAATTCAGAATGAGTACCTTCTGGGTAGGCAAGTGTGCGTGTGCGCACTTTGTTGTGAAATAAGGGGTGGGATTCTCCGCAAAACGGTGGCCATTCTGGCGCCGAGGAGTGGCGTTAACCATTCCGACGTTGGGTCGCCCTGAAGGTGCGGACTCCTCCGCACCTTCAGGGGCTAGGCCGGGGCCGGAGTGTTTGGCGCTGTGCCAGCCGGCGCGGATGGGCTTGGCACCACGCCAACCGGCGCCGAAGGGCCTCCGCCGGCCGGCTTGGGTTGGCGCAGGCGCTTGTGCTCCGGCCATGCGGAGGTTGGCAGCAGCTGGTGCGGAGGGAAAGAGTGCCTCCATGGCACAGGCCCGCCCACGGATCGGTGGGCCCCGATCGCGGGCCAGGCCACCGTGGGGGCACCCCCCTGGGGCCAGGTCCCCCCCGAGCCCCCCCCCTGAGGAGTCTGCAGGCCGCCCGTGGAGCCAGGACCTGTTGTGATTTACGCCGGCGGGACCCGCCGAAAACGAGCGGCCACTCGGCCCATTGCGGGCCGGAGAATCGCTGGGGGAGCCGCTGCCAGCGGCCGCCGACCGGTGCGGCGCAATTCCCGCCCCCGCCAAAACCCCGGCGCCAGAGAATATGGCAGCCGGCGGGGGCAGGATTCACGCCACCCCAGGCGATTCTCCGACCCCAGAGAATCACGCCCAGGGTTCTTCAAACTGCAGGTCGCCACGGGCAGGTGTCAGAAGGGTCGTGGAAAGATCGGTTACTCCCAATCATGGGGAGAAGCGGCCAACGGCCACAACCGGCTTTTAAACAGAATGCTGCAGACTTCCGGCCAGAGGCAGCAGTAGGGAGCAGGGAGCAGGTCACATGCTTGGCATGTACACTGATGCCACGCACCCTGTACATCTGGGTTTTTGGAGCGAAATCACAGAGGACAGGTTCCTCCATTTTCAAGCTGCGAGCAAGCAAGGCAACAGGACTGTGAAGAACTGAAGATGGATAGTTTTAAACAAATAAAAAACTAAAATCAGGAACAAATCAGTGTGAAGATGATTTTTTGAAGTATGGCTTTGTTAATTGTGCCAATGCAAATCAGAATGCAAAGCCCATGTGTGTTATATGCAGGGAAGTACTGGTGAATGATAGTTTAAAACATTCAAAACTTCAAAACCATTTGAAGATTAAGCATGGCGGGTTCGAGGACAAACCTCTTGATTTTTTGCAAAAGATGCAGTGAGAACTTAACTCATTAGCTGTAATCATTGACAGAAATGCAACATTGAGTTACAAAGCAAGTGAAATTTTTGTTTTATTTTCCCCAGCGACAGACAATGATGTCACATTTATTCAGCTAGGGAAACATCTACGTGCTGCCATCTACTGGTGTTGCCAAGGATGGCTTCCAGCGACCCGTTTGACAGTCAAACATAGGACCTACAAGGAGCTGTTCATAGGATAGCCACCATTGAACTATACAGGCATTGACCTGTCCAAGCAACTCACAGAAAACATACACAGCCTCTGGCATTTGTGAATGTCAAAGTCAGACTGCTGAGGAACAGAATATGATTGTATCTACTATTATTTATGAGGACGTTCAAGGTAGTGATGGTTATAAATCATTTTACCATCTGCACAGTGACAGTGGCGCCAGTTTGTTTGATCTGCAGGTTCTCTGCTGTTGTTTTGAAGATGAAACAGCGCCCATGAGGCAGAAATTATGTGGGAATTGTTCACTTTACTTCACAGAGTCTGAGTATGCACCACAAGAGAGACAGGAGCCCAGTCTTACTGGGTTACCTTTTAGCCTGTAAATTAACATGAAGGGGACACCCTCAGGTGCGGTCTGGTGCTTTTGGAGGGATTGAAATGGATCCATTGGGTGGGATTTAGTGACCGTGTTAGACAGGGGCACGAAACCCGTAATGGCCGCTAACTCTCGCAAGAGGCCAAAGTGGGATTTGCACTGGCGAGCTTTCGGAATGCGATCTTCCTGGGCCCTCCCCGACGATGCGATCAGGTTCACGTCCAGGAAGGGCGTGACCCTGACTTACATGAATTTGGATCCATTATAACCATACATGGTTAACATCGCATCTTCAGCCATCGTTGAATTTTCCCACCCATCAGGTGGTGATGACACCCTGGCGTGAATTACTACTGCTTTTTAAATATGGTAACCGGATGCCATGACCTCCGAGAGGGAGGAAGGAGGTGAGCACCATTGTCTCCACTGAACACCAGGGAATCCAAGGGGCCAGAGCCCCTGGCCAGCTCTGGGGTGGGGCTTCCGGGGGCAGCACGGTGTGGGCGGCACGATAGCAGAGTGGTTTGCACTTTTGCTTCACAGCGCCAGGGTCCCAGGTTCGATTCCCGGCTTGGGTCACTGTCTGTGCGGAGTCTGCACGTTCTCCCTGTGTCTGGGTGGGTTTCCTCCGGGTGCTCCGGTTTCCCCCCCAAGTCCCGAAAGACGTGCTTGTTAGGTGAATTGGACATTCTGAATTCGCCCTCTGTGTACCCGAACTGGCGCTGGAGTGTGGCGACTGGGGGATTTTCACAGTAACTTCATTGCAGTGTTAATGTAAACCTACTTGTGACACTAATAAAGATATTGTTAAGGAATTGGGGTTGTGGTTGATGTGGTGTTCTGAAGTCTGTTGCCTGTGTTGTTCAAAAGTTCTTCTGCAAGGGGGGAGGGGTGGGGGTGGTGGCGAAAACTCTGGAGTAGCAGTCCAGGAGTCTGAAGTGTAAAGGCCTGACAGCAATGAGATTTCGGAATGACGCACCCGGAATAAAATAGGGTACTGATTATCTCTAAAGCAGATAAATGTGCTCTCTAACATTCCAGAGACATATGCTCGTCAAACTAATTGGTCATCAGGAGTTAACCCCTCTAAGTTTCAGCTGCCCACTGTCCCCAGAATGGTTCAAAGTCGAGGAATGGGATTAATACTCAGTGTTCAAGGCTAACAGCTTGGGTACAGGGGATCAAGGGGCATTGTCATTGCTGATGTGTCAGACCCCAATACTCGCCGTTGAGGATCCATTAGCCCCAAGGCGGACATCACCGTCCAGGGATGTGCCCATTATGGATGTGAGAGCATCCCAGTCAGGACCCCAGTGAGGTAGAGAATAAGGAAGGGGAGAATCAGATGGGAGGCCAAAGGTTACTCTAACTGGGCGAGGACATAGGTCGGGGTCAGTCACGCAAAGGAGGTGGGAGGGCAGCTGAGCTGTGAGCGAGCGGATGCCGACGGGTACGGTGTGGGACTGGGTGCTTCCAGTTCCGGGAGGTCAATGGTTCAGAGAAGGGACTGATGTTATCCGGCTGTAACGCCAACCCAACTGCCTCTCTCCCCCTCTCTCACTCCTCACAGGAATCCGAGAAATATGGTTATGGCGACAGCGAATCTGGCTATTCTTATTACGGCATCAGAGGAGCACAGAGTCCAGTGGCACCCAGGGAAGACCCAGCGGCAGGAGACCCCAGGGAGGGTTCATGGGCCGGAGGCCAAACCAGCCTTGCAGGGGGCATGAAGGTGCAGAAGGAGACCGAGGGTATACAGGAGACGGAGGGTCCTTCATGGAGTTGTCAGACAGGAGGCTCCACCTCACCACGGAGACTGTGTGGTACCTGTGCCACATCCTTGCTGACTTGACACCACCTGGCAGCGGAGGACACCCACTCCCTGTGGCCATGAAGGTCCTGGCAGCCCTCAACCTTTACGCAACAGAGTAATTCCAGGGCTCCACAGGTGACTTGTGCGCCCTCTCGCAGGCATCGACCCAAGAGTGCATTGATGACGCCACAGATGCACTCTATGTAAGGGCTTTGGACGTTATTCATTTCGATCTGGACCAGGCAGGCGGGACGAGGGGCACCATAGCTATCCTGCCACAAGTGCACAGGGCGATCGACTGTACCCATCTCGCTCTACGTGCCCCCTGGCACCAGGGAGCTCCCTTCATTGACCGGAAGGGGTTCCACTCCCTCAATGTGCAGGTGGTGTGTGACCACCAGATGTGGGTCATGCACATGTGTGCCCGTTTTCCAGGGAGGGTGCATGACAGTTACATCCTCAGCCAATCTCAGCTCCCTGGCATTTTCGAGGGTCACCCCAGGCTATAGGGATGGCTTGTGGGGGATAAGAGGCCTCGTCTGATGGCATCAGTGCAGAGGCCAGAGAACGCAGCAGAGTCCCGGTACAGCGATACTCATAGTGCCACCAGGTCAGCAATAGAGTGGGGCATCGGCCTCCTGCAGAGGCAGTTCCGCTGTCTCGTTAGGTTGGGTGGGGTCCTCCAGTACAGCCCCTCGACGATCGCCTGCATCTGTTGTATCCTACATAACCTGGCACTTTAGCAGGATGACAACCTTCATGGGGAAGGCCTTCATGGGGAAGACCTGTATCCTCGGATGAGGAAGATGTTCAGGAAGGAGTTGAAGAAGAGGTCACTGAGGAACTGGGGCATGAGTTCCGGCAAGAGGGGGGGGGGGGGGCGCAAGGTGCGCTAGAGATACCCTCATTGCCTTCAGCTTCATGGAGTAGGACCAGCATGTCGTCCAACAGCGCAACCTCCTGCCCCCCCACTCCAGGACACCATGAGCCCTCTGCAACTAGGGGATGAGGATTGCAGAGATCCTAATCATCAGGGTGCTGGGGCTGGGGAGTCCTTGAGTGCCTGCAGCCCAGTCAGTGCAGGAGGGTGATGACTGGTCTGTGATGCTCCTCAGCTACTGCTTATGTCTGACTCCTGTCTGTCTGTTGCCAGCACGCTGACACCCCGGCTCTTGTCTGAGTGAGGGTCTGCCCTACATTCCCTTGCCCCTTCACTCTAGAGGGACATTAGGGGCGGGGATCTAGTTTACACTGAATCATGCCTCAGTCCGATCACTGTGAATGAAACATTCGCAATGAGAGGGCCGAACTGTCTGGCGGACATTGAGGGACAGTGAGAACACCTGTTTCCTGATTGGGTAGCAGCGAGATGCCACTGGGAGGAAGGTTAAAGAACATGAGGTGTTAAGATGGTAAAAAACAATAATATTTAATTCAGTGACATGTGCAGATTTAACAGGTGGATAATGACCCCCCCCCAACTAACTGAGTTTACCTTCACCTGTGCCCACGCTGTGCCCCTATAATTCCTTAGCCTTGCAAACCCTCCCACTATGCCTGGGTGTGTTCGCAGGATGCACACCAGAGATGGAGATTGCCTGCTGCCTTCCACGCCCTGTTGCCTGAAATGCCCTTGGCAGGCATCACCTGGAGGGCTGAGTCCCTCAGGGCCCCAGCTGACTTTTGAGTGGCACTGATGTTGTGGTGTCACCTTGTTCTGGCCACTGCGTCTGCGTTGCGCCGGTCTCAGGAAGGGGGGGGGGCCTTGGGACAGACGGGCAGCTGGAGTGAGCTCCAAAAGTCTCAATGTCATCTGACGTTGCCAGTCCTGGAGACTCACCATTGCCTGCACCATGCAGGTGAAGCTCTCAGCCACGGTCCTCAGGGACTGAACCTACTTTGGAGTTCTCCCATCATGGATCTGACCTCTTGCCCCGGCTTTCCGCTGCGGATGCCAACCCCAGCAACATGTCCTGCAACAGGAGGCTTTGGGACTCCTCCATTCGTTCTTACAGTCGCAGGAGTGTCACTAATAATCACTCCTGGTATTCCCAGCTTTGCCTTTGCCTCTCCAGCAACTGGATGAACATGTCCACGGGGCACAGCTCCTGGCTGGGGCACAGCTGTGTCCTGGCACCCAGCAGACCACCCGCTGTCCAATCCCTGGATGCTCCTGCCTCCATCTGATGTGCATCCAAAGCTGTGTGGTGCTTACCAGATAGTGGCCCAGATGCCAGTCTGCTATGTTCGCCCACCTAGGTGTGAGTGTCTCTGCGATGGTGGATGGTACGGGTGATAGCTTCATCCATGTCTTCCTCCGAGATCTCCTCCGAGGTGGTGTCAAGGGTGGGTGATGGGACACTATTGGTAAACAGGCCGAGCTCTTCAGGTGATATTCCTGCAAGTCAAGGGACATGGTTTTAGTACACGGCCTGGTCAAGGGTTTGGACTGCACAGAACTCACTCAAGAATGTTCGTCTGGATGAAGGTGCAGTGGCTCCTCACTTTTCTTTCGCAGGCCCACCTTGCGCTCGGCGCAGTCCCACTCCTTCACCTCCCCCGCCAGCTCCGTGGCCGTCTCCTTGTACAGTCAGGCTCCTCAGCTCAGTCACCCACCGCCAGTCTTCTCTCACTCACAACAGTTGTGGGCACCTTCTGCAAGAATACAAATGGGAGAATGTGAGCTGGACGCCTGGGGGTCAGAGGTCGATGACACCTGGCATGTGTGGGCACTGTGCCCAAGCAGGGAGTGGTGCTGATGAGGAGTTCCAGAGGGGTACGAGGATGCTGGTGGGAGGTTGGGTCCTGGGGCCCTGCGAGGTGGCATGTGTGATCGAGGTGACATTCGTGGGGAGTGACGGAAGGGTGGAGTGCAGAGAGGAGACGGGAGCATTTACCCTGGCTGATTGGAGCAGGTCATTGATCTTTTTTGTGCATTGAATCCTTGTTCCCTTGGTCAGGCTGCTGGCACGGACCAGGGCTGCGACTGTCTCCCAGGCGAGATTCGTGACCTTGCTGGAGGGCCTCCTGCCACCCCACGGGTGTATTGTAGGCCCCCATCTCCTCCATGACATCCAGCAAATGGCTGAGGCCCCCCTGCGTAAATCGAGGAGCTGGTTTCCTCGCTGCCATTACTTCTGGTTTGACATTGAGCAGGTGTGGTGGAGCCGTTTAAACACAGCGCC
Organism: Scyliorhinus torazame; assembly: GCF_047496885.1. Lineage (NCBI taxonomy): Eukaryota > Metazoa > Chordata > Chondrichthyes > Carcharhiniformes > Scyliorhinidae > Scyliorhinus > Scyliorhinus torazame. Next base: position 17,515,991 of record NC_092718.1, on the reverse strand, counting down.
CTCATCATTGAAGTGTTCAGATGACCCCCGGGGTAAGCGTATCAGTCACTTTGCGCCTCTAGGCACGGCGCTTTCACGTGAGGGGAAAAAAAATTTGAAGTGCCTGTAAATTGGGAGTCCAGATCGCGCTCCTGGGTCTGACGGGAAACGCACCGATTTTGTCATTTTTAAAGTAAATTCTACCCATAGTCTTACAGTGCAGGAAGAGGCTCTTTGGCCATTGTGTCAGTGCTGGCCACCTATTGTAGTCCCGTTTTCCAGCCCTTGGCCCACAGCCTTGCATACTGTGGTGTTTCAAGTGCTCAACTAAATGCTTCTTAAATGTTGTGAAGGTTCTCGCTTCTGTCACCCTCTCAGGCAGTGAGCTCCAGATTGCCACTACCCCCTGGGTGAAAAGGTTTTTCCATAAACATTCTCTAAATCTCCTACTCCTTCCTTTAAATCTTTGCCCCCTGGTATTGACCCCTCTACCGAGAGGAAAAGTTCCTTCGTACCCACCCCCTCTATATCCATCATCATTTTGTACACCTCAGTCAAGTCCCCCCTCAGCCTTCTCTGCTCCAAGGAAAACAACCCCAGTCTATCCAGCCTCTCTTCATAGCTGAAACGTTCCAGCCCAGGCATCATGCTGTGTGAATCTCCTCTGCACCCTCTCTAGTGCAATAATAATAATCGCTTATTGTCACAAGTAGGCTTCAATGAAGTTGCTGTGAAAAGCCCCTAGTCACCACATTCCGGCGCCTGTTCGGGGAGGCCGGTATGGGAATTGAACCCATGCTGCTGGCATTGTTCTGCATTACAAGCCAGCTGTTTAACCCACTGTGCTAAACCAGCCCCTTCCTACGGTGTGGTGACCAGAACTGCACACAGTACTCTAGCTGTGTCCTGTTGCGAGTTTTATACAGCTCCAACATAACCTCCCTGCTCTTATATTCTATGCCTCGGCTAATAAAGGCAAGAATCCCATATGCCTTCTTAACCACCTTATCGACCTGTCCTGCTGCCTTCAGGGATCTTTGGATATGCTCCCCAAGGTCCCTGGTGCTCAGTCCTACCATTCATTGTACATTCCCTTGCCTTGCCTTGTTAGTCCTTCGAAATGCATCACCTCATACTTTTCAGGGTTGAATTCCATTTGCCTCTCCTCTGCCCATCTGACCAGCCCGTCTATATCATCCAAGGCTTTCCTCCTCGCTATTTACCACGCCACAAATCTTCAAATGGTAACGTGAAGTCAGCCCCGCACTAGATGAAAGTTGGGGAAAGGGGGAAATTGGACCTCGAGGCTAGGACTGGACGCTTGTGCAATTCAATGTTGAGAAATCATAGAATCAATCCCAGAAACAAGAGAGAAGACAAATTGAGCCATCGAGATTGCACCTTCTGTTCTGTCATAGACTCTACCACAATTCTGCAACCGCCTGACCGAAGGTTCAGCTGAGCATTTCTCGCCCTCCCGAAGAATAACCTTCAAAACTCCACACTCTCCGTCTCGCCGTGTATCCGCCATTAGACATACTTGATCCACAGCACAAATTCCTGTGACTCCGGTACCTCAAGGTCTGTCACCTTCTCAGATCCATTTCCAATCGCTTTGTGAACCAACACCAAATTCTATCAATGCCTTCCCGTAACAGAGGCTCACCTGCCTGAAGCTCACTGGAGGGATTTGGATGCACAGCTGAATTCCCGATGCGAGTTGTCGATGAGGTAAAGCTCGGTGTCAAGCCTGCCCCTTCACCAAATGGCCCATTGTGTGGGTTTGGGATGCAGATTTATTTTGATTTTGGAAGATTGTGGGGTTAAACCCCACTCCTTCAGCAACACTTCATCTAAGGGCTGATATCGCTGAGGGCATTGCTCCATTGGTGGAAGTGACATCTTTTGTTGAGGCAGTAAACAGAAAGTTTGCCAATTCTGGTTGGAACTCCTGAAAATTCATTCCAAGACCCTCTGGCTCTGACCATCCCACTCAATCAAACAGATCTTTTATTTTCCATCTCTAAATCTTTACAACTAATATGCAGAAATGAAAACAAGCACAATGTTAAAAATGTTTTCCCTTGATAAATGTTTTTGTTTTACAGCAATGCGGAGATTAACTTTAATTCCTGAAGACTCCACGACAGCCCTGGAGCGTTTGCACCCTCTATTGAATTGGACATCCTACACTGAACTGGAGAACCCCCATCTACCTGTATGGATATGAAACATCCTGCAGCAATATTTAAAGCAAAGGTTCCTGACCAACATTGCCCCCTGCAGTCAACATCACAAAACAACATCCATCATTTAGCTCCCTTGCTGTCCGTGGGATCTTGCTGTGTGAAACTGTGCTGCTGCATTTGCCTCCATGGGAACAGCGACTTCACTTTGGCAATGCTGTTAATTGGACGTGAGAAATGTTGGGACTCTATGAGGGCACTACAAGACACGATATAAATGCAATTGATCTCTCACTGACCTCCTCTCTGTGCCTTTGGCATCGCTGAAAAAAGTGATGGTGGCTGAGAAGTGGGAGCCAGTAGCGCAGGCATGGAAGTTAACATTGTTGAAATTACCTTTCATTTCTCTCCACTCTACACCCTTGACTGACTTTGTTACAAGAGCTGCAGATGAGACCCACTCAACAGGTAGACTCACAAAGATGCTACAAATTGTTGGAAGCCATTATGATGGGGTATTTATCAGACTCATTCTACTGGTCACATTTGGGGCTGTTATGCCAATGGCATTAATGTGTGTGTGTACTTTGATCCTGTTAAATATATTAATGAATGTTAAGCACACGTTGTTAGTCCAATCCTATACCCGTTGCTAATCAGAGAAGCTATCATTTTGACAGTCACAGGCTTTTCAAAGTGTTTGGAGCTGATCAGTACGGTTTAGCAGCTATTCCCGGCTTGCTGATTACTGCACGCACTAAAATGAAATACGATTTATAGAATCATAGAATTTACAGTGCAGGAGGCCATTCGGCCCATCGAGACGGCACAGGCCCTTGTAAAGAGAAATCTACTTAAGCCCACACCTCCACCCTATCCCCGCAACCCAGTAACCCCACCTAACCTTTTGGACACTAAAGGGCAATTTAGCATGGCAATTCACCTAATCTGCACACCTTTGAACTGTGGGGGGAAACCGGAGCACCCGGAGGAAACCCATGCAGACACTGGGAGAACGTGCAGACTCCCCACAGACAGTGACCCAAGCTGGGAATCGAACCTGGGATCCTGGCGCTGTGAAGCAACAGTGCTAACCACTGTGCTACTGTGCCGCCCTTAACATTTAGCCAGCCATCCAGTTCAAATATCCTTATGTGATTGATGCCCTGCTGATTTTTCAAGTTATTTGTTGGATAGGCAGCTTGGAGTTGGAAAGGTACTGGGAGCACCTGACTGTGTGCGACTATGATGAGTTGCAACATTTTTCAGCTCCCCCTCGTTTTGTTTCCATTCACTTCTCTCACTCTTTTGACAATGCCAACGTTGACCCCACACGGTATGAATGCTCTTTGTTGAAGAATTTGTCCTGAGGAATTGGGGTTATGTATTGGCAGAAATCCAGCCAATTGCTTGATCAGTTGGAGACTGGAAACATAAAGATAATCAAAGGATCTGTGACAGTTTCACTGTGCAAAGTGTTTTACAAAGCAATTTTATGTTAAAGGGTTTGCACAGAAGTGGCTTGGCTTTTTCATTTTCAGAAGCAGAATAAATCTTGTGAATATTGCTGAAAAGGGCAACAGGTTGCTGAAGTTTTTCATCTTGCACTCATCAGACAAACACAAGAATGGCAAATTTCAAACAATCACAACAATTTACCCTACAGGGTGAAAGGCTGCCGATTTGTTGCCAAGTTGACTCTGATTGGCTGAGACACTGCTACGGAGAAAGCAATGTGGGGGCTGAGGGTCTTGCACCTTGTACCTTTATACCAAACTACTTCCTGCTCCACAATTTCTGCCCAGGTCCACGCTACTGCCTCTGCCCAAACTACTGCCTGTGCCTTTAAATGTTGGCCGCGCCCCAACTCTGCCCACATTTAAGTATTGCTTACAGCCCAATTACTGCCCACTCCCAACCACAGCTTGCACCCCACCTGCTGTTGGACATCCAGGGTGAAAAGGATGAGAGGATATTTTCACCATCTGCCTCGGAGATGTGGAGGGAGCCCTGATGCCATTTCAATGGCCAATGCTCAAAATTCACATTTTCCCCAAGCTTTGCAGTTTTAAGCCTTTGCAATATGATTGGCACCATTATTCTAAAAGGGTCAAAATTCATCAAGTACAGCTCCGTGCAGAGTAACGTTCCCTTCGCTCTATCTCAACAATGCATCTCCGGTACCAACCTCAAAGAGCAGCCCTCCAAGAACAAACTCTTAAAAAGAGCATTACTTCCGCTATCCAGACTTCCCAAGGTTTGTCTGCATAATACGACCAGTCAACACTGGCCCAATACTGAATAGAAAGCTGGACTAAACTCACTTCACGTTAGCATCCTTACAACTGACACAGAGGGAATGATAATCCATTGGATCTTTGAGAAGAAAGACCAGTCTGTAGTATCCAGTTACCCCATTTCTACTCAAATGTCTGCGAGTGTGTGCAGACCCTCGCAATGGTATCGGATATTCCAGAACAAGTGCTCCCTTCTCCACATACACAAACTTTCAAAAGACGGACTTCTCGCTGGGTTGGCTCCACATTTCAGGAAGACACTACCTCCTAGATGTGGGTTCCAGCAGAGCAGCCTATATTTGACAACTGATGAAGATTAACTGCATTGCCCAAAGCACAGTGGAAGTGCCCTCTTTCAGGGAAACCCGAGGCTTTACCAAAAAACCTTTGGAGCAAATGGCTGTCGTGAAAGATTCTCGTTGCCAGCCCCAACCTGGCGGTTGGCATGCACCAAGGTTAAAGATTGAATGGGATGGGATCTTTTCTCCGCTCAATGTGTAAATACTGTGTGCTAGGGAAGTGGAATCACTTTGTCATCCGTGTCATCCCGTTGACTACATTCCAAATTCCCAGCTCAGGTATGGCAAACCCAACCTGCGGGCCCCATTGGCCAAGGACAGGCCACAGAATCATCCTCAGAAAAAAACATCTCCCTGTATCAGGTTGGACATTCCTACTTCCCACGTGAGACAACCTTCAAACATTTAGAAGTCAAACTAATGACCAATTTATGGACAGTTTTGTGCTCTGGATTCGGAAGAAAGGTCAGAGGTCTGACTGGGCCTTACAGAGGATATGCTTTCCGCCCAACAATAGTAACTGGAATTGAGATCAGGCCACAGAGGTGAGGGGATATTGTTTAAATTACTTGCTCAGGGTGGAGTGTGAATATTCCATGCTAATGTTCCGATAGTTACCCTGGGTACTGAAGAATCTGCTCCTATCAGTGCTCTGCCTGCTGTAAGGACACTTGACTTTGAAACAGTGCCTAGCTAAGCCTGAAAGTCAGAGGGACTCAACGTTCAGTGTTCCTGCATCAGCCCGAGTCCCATTGTGACCCCAATCCATTGGACGTTAAAATGGTGGGACGTAGCCGACGTAACCGTGGTTAAATTGAAGGGCGGTGAGGAGGGAGAGTCCACGATTGAGGTAGTGATACATGGACAGTACAAGGAAGAGACTGGATGGGCCAAATGGCCTGCTCTTGGTCTAAGCTGGCGTATTAAAACTTAGCTTGAGCCCCAGCAGCAGCAGCAACAGGTCAAAAGCTCGCGAAAGACGCTATTTGTGAGGCACCTTGGAGAATTTAATGTTAAATAATGCTAAAGTGTGTCGTGAGCACAGAATGTTTTAAATATATATGTCTCGAAGCTGCTGAGGAGTTTAGCCCGTCAGGTATCTGCATGGGACACAGTGTATGGACCACCCAGGGTCTTGCATTAAGTTGTGCACAGAACTCAAAACAGTTTTTAAAAAACCGACGGGTGCGATTTCCAGTTTATCTTTTCAGATGTTTGGGGAAGGATTCTGCGAGGTTTTTGTTTTACAGGTCCTATAATATTGGGATTCTTACAGTCTGCACATAATGGTTGCTGATAATTCTGTGATATGCGGGGGGGGGGGGGGCGGGAGGGAGGGAGGAAGAGCACGAGTGCCTGCAGGGTCAGGTACTCTTCGGGACGTTCCGCAGGTTTTTCAACTCCAGTTCCAGTTGGCGTATTTTTACATCTTTCTGTGTCAGTTCTTCCTTTAACCTTCTGATCTCGTCCTGCTGTCGGAAGAACATTCGGAGAAGCTAAACAAATAACATTTGAAATAAATCAGTCACGGTGGCGAGGAGAAGACAGATTTTATTCTTTTTTCAAAAATTAATTGAGTGTACCCAATTCATTTTTTTCCCCAATTAAGGGGCAATTTAGCATGGCCAATCCACCTACCCTGCACATCTTTTGGGTTGTGGGGGCGAAACCCATGCAAACACGGGGAGAATGTGCAAACTCCACACGGACAGTGACCCAGAGCCGGGATCGAACTTGGGACCTCGGCGCTGTGAGGCAGCAGTGTGACAGATTTTATTCTTAACTGTTTATTTTGTTCATCTCTTTCCACTCTTTCCCCCCCCTCCCTCTACACCCTGCTCTCCAGATCTCCAGATCTCCTCGACCGATCCTTCTCTCCCCTTTTATTTTTAAAAATTCTTTCATGAGATGAGAGCGTCACTGGTTTCGGCCAGCATTTAATGCCCGTCCCTAATTGCCCTCGGGAAGGTGGTGGTGAGCTGCCTTCTTGAACCACTACAGGCACTGTGGCGTAGGTACACCCACTGTGCTGTTAGGGAGGGAGTTCCAGGATGTTGCCCCAGCGATAGTGAAGGAACGGTGCTTTATTTCCAAGTCAGGGTGGTCAGTGACTTGGATGGGAACCTCCAGGCGTTGGTGTTCTCATGTATCTGCCACCCTTGACCTTCCAGATGGTAGCGGTCGTGGGTTTGGAAGGTGCTGCCTAGGAGCCTTGGTGAGTTCCTGCAGTGCACCTTGTAGATGGCATACACGGCTGTTACTGTGCGCCGGTGTTGGGGGTGTGGCTGTTGAAGGTGGTGGATATGGTTCTCTTCTGTCTGCACCTCCGTCTCCCTCCCTTCATTTTCCCCTTTATCCCCAGGTCATCGACATTTGATGGCATTACACAAATGTTGGCAGATTCCCTACTCAGGTGCCACTCTTGCTGTGACAGCCTATTCAGCGAGTATCTGCTCTCTGATCAGCATTACGGTTGAACCCATACTTAGCATTACCCAACGTCCAAGTCCTAGAATCATAGAAGGAGGCCACTCGGCCCATCGAGTCTGCACCGGCCATTGGAAAGAGCACCCCATCCAAGCACACATCTCCATCCTATCCCCGTAACCCAGTAACCCCACCTAACCTTTTTGGGACACTAAGGGGCAATTTAGCATGGCCAATCCACCTAACCTGCACATCTTTGGACTGTGGGAGGAAACCGGAGCACCCGGGGGAAGCCCACGGTGGAAACCCAGGGGAGAAAGTGCAAACTCCACACAGTCCCCGAGGCTGGAATTGAACCTGGGCTCCTGGAGCTGGTGAGGCAGCAGTGCTAACCACTCTGCTACCGTGCCGCCCTTGTATGCACTTTCCAGCAGCGTCCAGGACAACAAGGTTTCCTCCTCCTGGTCTGGGGGCATTGGGACAAGTTGAGAGAGTTGAAAAGTGCCAACTATGAGCGGGAACTGAGGGTCGAAGCTGGCACCGAATCGGAGTGAGTACAGGTCAGACTGTTCAGAGGAAACAAAAGGGGCAGCACGGTAGCACTAGTGGTCAGCACGGTAGCTTCACAGCGCCAGGGTCCCAGGTTCGATTCCCCACTGAGTCACTGTCTGTGCGGAGTCTGCATGTTCTCCCAGTGTCTGTGTGGGTTTCCTCCGGGTGCTCCGGTTTCCTCCCATAGTCCAAAGATGTGCAGATCAGGTCGATTGGCCATGCTAAATTGCCCTTACTGTCCAAAAGGTTGGGTGGGGTTACTGGGTTACAGGGATAGGGTGGAGGTGTGGGGCACTCTTTCCAAGGGCCGGTGCAGAGTGGATGGGCCGAATAGCCTCCTTCTGCACTGTAAATTCTTTGTTCTAAGTGCTCATTCTGTACCTTTCACAACCTCAGCCAGTGATACATTTGCAATGCAATCACTGCCGTAATGAATGAGGCCAGCACAGTAAGCTCTCCCACACGACAGTGTGATGATAGCCAGACCAACGTGATGTTTATTGAGGGATAAGTATTTATCCGGGACTATGGGGAGAACACCTTTCTTCTTCTTCGCCATCAGTGCCACGGGATCTTTCACATCCGCTTGAGAGGGGAGGTGTGACTTCAGCTTAACATCTCCTCTGAGAGTTACACTATAACAGTGCAGCACTCCCTCCGTACTGCACTGGAGTGTCAGCCTGGAGTTTGGTGCTCAAGCCCTGCAGGGGGCCTTCGACATGGAGGTGAAGGTGCCACCTACAGAGCCACATGACCAATTGATCAACTTTAGTGACTTCGATCAGGGGAGAAATGCTGCCCAGGGCTCCGGGGATAATTCCCCTGCGCTTTTTCGAAATAGTGCCATGGACATTTTATGCCCACCTGAGAGGGCAGGTGGGGCACGGTGTTGGTGCCTTAGCCCAAGGTAGGAGAGGCAAAGGTTTGGGAAGGAATTAAAGCGAGTTAAACTTCAGGTTTCTCCAGACCCACCTCATTCTCGGTCCGAGGCGGCACGTTTTCTAATAGATCGATTCCGTTTACTACCACACTTTTCTTGTCCTTTTTGGGCACCTTGAAAGCAATGTTTGTAGATTTGTAACCTTCCTTCAAAGACATTAGAATTGGATCTGCAACAGAGATGCACAGAATGCAAGAGCTTGTAACAATGACATACTTAAAATATTGAACCTCTGGTAAACGCAGAGAGTGACACATATTCCCACATTCAGGTCATGAAACACCTAAGCAGAAATTAATGGACAGGTTTTTCTCTCATAGCCTTTATGGTGAAGAAAATCAATGTTATAGTTCATATTAAACTGTAAATTATGTATAAAATATAAATTCAAAACATCCCTTTAGCTTAAATGACAATAGTATGCATTTGTAAAGCACCTTCAACAGAGCAACACATTGCAAAATGCTTCACAGATATCTGACAACTGAGCTGGTTATTATCAGAAACGTGGTCAAAGAGGTAGACTGTAACGGGCATCGTAAAGGAGGTGAGAGAGGCAGAGAGGATTAAGGAGGGAATTCCTGAGCTCTGGGATGAGATGGTGGACACATTAAATCCTAACAGTTGGACAAGCGAGAGAAGTACATAGTTCATAGAATTTACAGTGCAGAAGGAAGCCATTCGGCCCAGAGAGTCTGCACCGGTTCTTGGAAAGAGCACCCCACCCAAGCCCACACCTCCACCCTATTCCTGTAACCCCACCTAACCGAAGGGTAATTTTGCGCGGCCAATCCACCTAACCTGCACATCTTTGGACTGTTGGAGGAAACCGGAGCAGCAGGAAGAAACCCAGGAAGCCAGGAATCTAACCTGGGACCTATTGCGGGCCAGGGTTTAGAGAACCCCAAAGTGTACCACGGAGTTCACCTGACCCACACCATTTAATAGATTGTGGTATGGGAGCACAACGGCCCACTCTACAGGTGTGATGTAACAGAGAGCTAAAGTACTTTTAAAACAAAACCATGTTTATGAAACCAGTTAACACTTTATAAACCCACAGTAAACATCTAAACAGCTATCAACACCAATCATCCCCACAGATACAATATTCTATAAGTAACCCGTCATAAGGATAACTTTCCTAACGACATCCTTAAGTTCTAAAGACCCTTTTTACAGAAAGACAGCCGGTTTAAATTCTCTACAGAAACCGGTATTACTTTGAAATCCTCAAATGAGCTGAAGACAGTCTGTAGCTTGTGGAGAGAGATCATTATACAGCTGCTTGCTTTGCCTGCAGCTCTGAAAACGAAACTAAAAACACATGTAGCTGCCTGTTCAACAACGAAAGTAAAGCAGACAGACAGCCCAGCTCCACCCACACTCTGACATCACTGCAGCTATTTGATAAACACCATTTCCTAAAGGTACTCTCACATGACAGACCCCGGAGCTGTGTAGCAACTGAGGTAACCACTGTGCTACCATGCCCGCCCATTGAAGAACGGAGATCCACATTCTCTTCGCACAAATACATTTAACGCACAGAAGACACATTGGACTGAGTAACAATGGGAGAACTTTAGAATTGTTCAAGAAACAATTGAATGGTGTGATGGGAGAATTGTAAGTTTATTTAATGTACGGACAATAAAGGTTGGGTCAAATGTCCTTCACCCATGACAACTGTTAATTGTATAAATTAACCTTAAGTGAGTCCAGTTGGAAGACATCCATTGGATGACTACTTGAGCAGCCATAAAGAGATACTTATTGACATTGGTGGTGGATAGTAGAGTTACGAGCTATACATTTGTAATGCTTCACAAGGGGAATAAATCCCAAACTGAGTAAATGTTGACGTCTGGTCATTTCCGTCACCTAACTGGCCATCTGGAGCTTAACAACTTGGACCTCACTTGACCATGGGGAACGCAAAGTCCTGTCACTCTCTGGAGTCCTAAACTCGGTTTGTTCTCACTGGGAACGACGGAGGTTGAGGGGCGACCTGATAGAGGTCTACAAAATTATGAGGGGCATAGACAGAGTGGATAGTCAGGAGGCTTTTCCCCAGGGTAGAAGGGTCAATTACTAGGGGGCATAGGTTTAAGGAGCGAGGGGCAAGGTTTAGAGTAGATGTACGAGGCAAGTTTTTTTACGCAGAGGGTAGTGGGTGCCTGGAACTCGCTGCCGGAGGTGGTGGTGGAAGCAGGGACGATAGGGACATTTAAGGGGCATCTTGACAAATACATGAATAGGATGGGAATAGAGGGATTCGGACCCCGGAAGAGTAGAATATTTTAGTTTAGACGGGCAGCATGGTCGGCACAGGCTTGGAGGGCCCAAGGGCCTGTTCCTGTGCTGTACTTTTTTGTTCTTTGTCACCAATGGGAGAGTGCAAGAAGTAGGGGACCCACTGCAATTTGAAACATGGAACTGGAAAAGGTCATTGTGAAAGGACAGGGTGGTAGCACGGAAGGATCTAGGCAACAGCTAACGTTTCTGCTCCCCATTTCCACCCGAGAAAGTAAATGTATTTGGATTTCGTACGGGGACAGGATCTGGTTTTAACGTGATGCCCTGCATAGTTGAGCAGCCGGTTAACACTAACATCCAGCCTCTCTCGAGTGAGGTGCCATATAATAACGTGATGTGGAGACGCCGGCGTTGGACTGGGGTGAGCACAGTAAGAAGTCTTACAACACCAGGTTAAAGTCCAACAGAATCGAAGTGCACCACAGCAAGTGTCTGCACAGAGAATTCAGCAGCCTCCCGAGAAATTCAATCAGATAGGAGAGAGCGAAAAAGAAAGTGGAAAAGAAAATCATATCAGTTCTTAATGTATGCAAGGTGAAGCTGAGGGAGAAAGGAACGGAAGTATCAGTTGATGGGGTGAGATACAGTGAGGTGGTGAGGGAGGCTGATGTGGACATAAACATGAGCATAGATCGGTTGAAAGAAAAAGAACATGCATTTTTGGTGTACCTTCAGAAACACAGAACATATCAAAGTATATACAACAAATCTAGTCACCGTTGTCATGTAAGAAACATGGCAACCAATTTCTGCACAGCAAGCTCCAATAAATAGAAATGTGTTATGACCAGGGGCGGGATTCTCCGAGCCCCCGCCGGGTCGGAGAATCGCCGGGGCTGGCGTGAATCCCGCCTCTCTGGCCTACGATGGGCCGAAGTCCCGCTGCTGGAATGCCTGTCCCGCCGGCGTGAATCAAACCACCTCTTACCGGCGGGACTAGACAGCGCGGGCGGGCTCCGGGGGGCCTGCGCGGGGCACCAGACGATCCGGCCCCGGGGGGTGCCCCCACGGTGGCCTGGCCCGCGATCTGGGCACACTGATCCGCGGGCAGGCCTGTGCCGTGAGGGCACTCTTTTCCCTCAGCCTCGGTCACAGCCTTCACCATGGCCGACGCGGAAGAGACTCCCCCCACCTGCGCATGCGTGGGGATGACGTCAGCAGCTGCTGACGCTCCCGCGTATACGCGGACTTCCGCCGGCCGGTGAAGTCCTTTCGGCCCCTGCTGGCGTGGCGCCAAAGGCCTTGCCTGCCGGCCGGCGGCGCCCCAACCATTCCGGCGCGGGATAACCCCTCAAGGTGAGGACTTGGCCCCTAAAGGTGCGGAGAAATCTGCAACTTTGGGGCGGGCCACGCTGGAGTGGCTCCCGCACTCCATCCCACCGGGACCCCCGCCCCGCCGGGCAGGGGAGAATCCCGGCCCAGATATCTATTTTTGTGATGCTGGTTCACAAAATCACAGAATTGTTGCAGTGCAGAAGGAGGCCATTCGGCCAATTGTGTCTGCACCTGCCCCCCCCACAAATATCTAGTGTCATTCTCCTGCCTTTTCCCCGGACTCCTGCACAGTTTCTATTCAAGGAACCCTCTAATGCCCTGTTGAATGCCTTGAGGCAGCGCATCCTTCACCCAACCACTTGTTGCTCGAAAAGGTTCTTTCGCACAACCATTTGCTTCTTTTGCAAATCATTTAAAATCTGTGCCCTCTCCTTCCTGATCATTTCACTAGCAGGAACGGTCTCTCCCAGTCTACTCGGTCCAATTCCCTTATGATTTTGAACTATCCTTATGAGCTATCATTGAGGGAGCTCATACTCCAATTGGCCAACCAATAATGCCAATTGAAGGTCATTACACCCCTCCCCCCCAACGTCCGAGGAATTCCCGCCAGCTGGCATTCCTCGGAGCTTCTTCCTGCTCCTCCTGTCCGGGTCTGTCACCTGAGTCGTCCGCCAGGTCGTTCTCCGACGTAGGTGTGGTGTACCGTATAGGTTCCCGTCTTTTCCTTAACGACCTCCTTGGAAGATGTACTTCCTCCTCCTCGGGGAGAGGTGTCGCAGCGGCCTCGTCGAACGTGTCCATCTCCGACTCTGACGACTGGATGACGGGGTCTGGAGAAATTGCTCGGTGCATCTTTCCCGTCTAAGCTATCCCAGCTTGAGGTGGTCCTGCTTCGACTCCCTCTAGGTGTGGTTCCGCCGCCCTTATTTGGTCTAGGTGTTTCTTCAGCACCTTACCTCCTATCGAAACTTTATATGATATGGGCCCTGTTTGGGACTCTACCGTGCCTTTGACCCATGTTGGTCCATTCCCATAATTCTTGACCCAAACCGGTGCCCCCACCTGGAAATGTCTCTGCTGCCGACTATTATCATGCCCCCTACGTTGGACCTACTGTTGTTTCTCCACTTTCCCCGTTAAATTTGGGAAAAGGAGACTCAGCCTCGTTCGCAGCCGCCTTCCCATTAAGAGTTCAGCTGGCGGTATGCCCGTTGTGGAATGCGATTGGGTCCTGTAATCAAACAGCCAGCGGGAGAGCTGTGTGTCCATTGACGCTGCCGGCTGCTTCTGGAGTCCCGCTTTTAGTGTCTGGACCACTCTCTCTGCCAGGCCGTTGGATGGTAAAGGGCCGTTTTGATGTGGCGGACTCAGTTTCCCTTTAGGAATTTTCCAAATTCCCCACTTGTGAATGCCGTTCCGTTGTCCGACACCAATATCTCCGGAAGTCCATGTGTTGCAAACGAGGCCCTGAGCTTTTCAATTGTCGATGCTGTGCTTGCCGCGTTTACCCGGTGGACGTCCAACCATTTGGAGTGGGCGTCCACTATCACCAAAAACATTGAGCCCATGAAAGGGCCGGCGTGGTCAATATGCAGGCGGGTCCACGGTCCGCGTGGCCATTCCCACGGGTGCAATGGCGCAGCTGGTGGCACTCTTTGCCCCTGTTGGCACTCCTGGCACCGACGTACCAAGACTGCTATGTCAGTGTCCAATCCTGGCCACCAAACGTAGCTTCGAGCTAGCATCTTCATTTTAGACACCCCTGGGTGTCCGTGATGTAACTTGGTTAAGATTGCCCGACGGCCCTGAGCTGGGACTATTACCCGGGCTCCCCATAATAGGATACCGTCTTCTACGGTTATTTGGTCCCTTCTGCTCCAGTATGGGCTCCACTGGTCTCTCCAGTTCCCCCGTTAGCAGTAAATGCTTCATCTTGGCTAAAACTGGGTCTGATAATGCCGTCGTGCCGTAACCTTTCTATTTCGACATCTACTTTCTTCCTTAATGCAAAAAGGACCGGCCTGGCCTTACAAAATTTCAGAAGGGCTTCTGGGTCCACGTGCAAAGTTGCTTTGGCACCTATAATTTCCCCCAAACCTTCTTGGAAGACCTCTGGGTATTTTTGGAGTACTCCACTCAACTGCCCGCTTCCACTCTGGAAAATTTTCATCCAACCCAAGTTTAGGTCTTTCAGCCAGTTCCATCCTATTAAGTTTGGTCTGGAGCACTCTACTATCGTCAATGGTAATCTGAGCAATTGTTTGTCATATTCCACGGGTACATGAGTCATGCCTAGAACTTCCAGGGGGAAACTTTAAGTTTTGTCAATGTTTTTGTTAGGGTTAGTGGCTGGAGTCCATCTTTGATTTTTTAAAATGCTGCCACTCTCATTACTGATACGGCCGCACCCGCGTCTATTTCCATTATTGTCGGCCGACCGTTCACCCGTGGGGTAACCTTAATAGGTTCTGCTTTCTTCGTCGCAATATTATATAACTGTTCCCCTTCGGAGGAGGATGGGGCATCTAGATTGTGTACTTCCCTGCAACCCCACCTGCTAGTCCTCTTTTGCCACCACCTCCTTCTAGCGTTTCTGTCGCTGTTAAACCACTCTGTCTGGTGCCAGAAACGGTCCTTCTCTGTTGGGGGAGCCTCAGCCGGTAGTTCCCTCTGTCTCCAGTTAGCGTCGGGCCGAACTCACATTTTTCCGCCAGCCTTCTCAGGAGGGTCAAGAAATACGTGACTGACTCTCTGTCTTCCCACTTTGTTGTGTAGAATCTGTACCTACGCAAAATGAGGGGTGGTTTTGGATCATAGTACTCTTCCACCAATTTCGTTAATTCTTGGAAAGGTATCGTGTCCGGCATATCGGGATAAGTAAGACTACATATAATGGCGAAGGCTGAGGGTCCGCACGCCGACAGCAGTATAACCCGTTTCCTTCAGTCCTCCGTTATCTCATTGGCCTGGAAAAAGTAACACATTCTCTCCACATACTGGGACCAGTCCTCAATAGTTGGGTTGAATGCATCTAACCTCCCAAAAAGAGGCATTTTTGAAATAGCAAGGCTTACCCTCCGAGTGCGGCAGCTGGTCTCCGCAAGCTTCTTTGTTTACCTCGTCGCCACTGTAATGATCCACAGGAGGCAGGGGTACCATAACCACACCAGTATTTATTTGCAATACCTTCTATACCAGAGCAGCTCCAAACAGTGCTGCTAGCATTCCAGTCAACTTAAGACTGCCTCACAAAGCCTACACAGGTGCTTATATGGGCCCCCTCAATGAGCTATCATTGAGGGAGCTCATACTCCAATTGGCCAACCAATAATGCCAATTGGAGGTCATTAAACCAGGGGAGTCCAACAAGCTTCTTAAAAGTCCTTTATTTCAGCAACAGCATCATACATGCACAGGGCCCGGTTCCCTTTCACCGGGTCCTCATTCCTTTTTAGCTGGCTCTGCAGCTGCCTGCCTTTTATGCTAGTGCTGTGTTAACTCAGTCCAATTGAACACGGGGAACAATCATCCCCAGATGGATGAGTCCTGAGCAGGTAATTACACCCCCCCCCCCTCCACCCCCTAAAGCCCGAAACCCCTCACAAGGACGGCCATTTAGGAGGAGTGGATAGGGGAGGGCCAAACGGGTGCAAACCCCACAGTGACCAGACAACAAACCTAAAACAAAATTGGTTCAGATAAGGCTCCACCAAACGGGGAAGCAGGACGGACAGGCGTGTACTCCACCAAGCATTACGTCCGGCCCAACACCCTCACCAGTCACACAGGGGGCGAAGCTGCCAACAGCCGAACCCGGGGACGGCGCGCGCCACAGCATCGGACCCATCAACCCAAGGCGCAATCGGCGTGGCGTGCCTTCCAGCCACAGAGGGAACAGGGGGTGGGACATCAGACAACGTCCACCTCAACGTCCCGCTACTCCCAAACTCCACTTAATTTTTAATATTGGGCACTCTAAATTCTACCCCAAAAAATAAAACACCTACCAAAATGCCCAGGGAGCTGTCGCCCCGACATTCTTACAGTACACAGGCAAATAAACACAGCGCAAATAAAAAAAAACAGCAGGGTTCCGTGCGAGCTTCCACACGACCAGAAGCCACATATGGAATGTCCAGTCAACTCCA
Organism: Scyliorhinus torazame; assembly: GCF_047496885.1. Taxonomy (NCBI): domain Eukaryota; kingdom Metazoa; phylum Chordata; class Chondrichthyes; order Carcharhiniformes; family Scyliorhinidae; genus Scyliorhinus; species Scyliorhinus torazame. The sequence goes on along the minus strand of NC_092718.1, from coordinate 17,499,566 downwards.
CACCAGAGTCTCCTGGCACAAAACCTGCAGTCGTACAATAACTGTCAGGTCGCAGGCAAAACATCACTGTTGCAAGTCCCACAGTCCAAGCTGCCGCAGAACAGTCTTCCAAACACAAACGCTGCACTCACGACCAGAATGACGTTCCAAAACGGCGGCGACAACTCGAGAACGGACTCCCCCGGTGGACCACTCTGCCAGCATCAGGAAACAACAGCAGACAGAGACGGACGAAACGCTACGCGACCCACACCAGAATGATACCGCATCGGGTACTGCTGGACGCATCAGACTCCAGATCACTCCCAGCGGACACACTTCACAAGCCGGCAGAAAAAAAAAACTCGACCTGGCTCTCGCCTTCCATAACATTAGAGGCTCTAAAAAAAACCCACAGAAACAAACTCGGTACCGTAGTCCACTCTATTAAAAAAGAAATTCCCAGGAGGTAGCTCCGCCGAGCAAGCAGCACACCGACAGCTCCAATCCCATCTTTGTCGCCAATGTGATAAAGCCAGGGGAGTCTAACAAGCTTCTTAAAAGTCCTTTATTTCAGCAACAGCATCATACATGCACAGGGCCCGGTTCCCTTTCACCGGGTCCTCATTCCTTTTTAGCTGGCTCTACAGCTGCCTGACTTTTATGCTAGTGCTGGGTTAACTCAGTCCAATTGAACACGGGGAACAGTCATCCCCAGGTGGATGAGTCCTGTGCAGGTTATTACAGTAGCACTCCCTGACAGTGTAACACTCCCTGACAGTGTAGCACTCCCTGACAGTGTAGCACTCACTGACAGTGTAACACTCCCTGACAGTGTAGCACTCCCTGGCAGTGTAACACTCCCTCAGTACTGCACTGGAGAATCAGCCTTGATTTTTTTTTTACTTAAGCCCTAGAATGACTCAGAGGAAGAGGGCCGGATTCTCCGTTCCTGAGGCTAAGTGCCGATGCCAACAGAGGATCCGTGGCGTTTCACGCTGGGAAAATCAGCTGCACACCCGCACCAATTCCGCTGCCGGTGAGTGGCTAGCACTGACACCGCGCGAAAAACACCCCGGCGACGCGCAGAGCAAGTTGGAGAATCGCTGGGTCCATGCTGCTCATGCGCAGGGCTGACAAGCTGTAGCCGCGCATACAGCTACAATCTCCCACACGCTCACACACCGATCGCGCTGAGAAAGATGGCGCCGGCCATGTTGGACCGCGTACCCGCCCATGCTGACCCCACAGCCCACCTCCTGGCCAACCCTCGCCATTCCCCCCATTCCTGCCAGAAGCCCCCCGGCCAGCGGCACGGTTCTCGGCCGAGGGTGGGGGGGACTGGACATTTGTCCGCACGCCCTCCCGCTCACTCCGCAGTCGCCACACCAGGCTCATGACCGCTGAGACCACACGTTGCCCGCGCCGTCGGGAACACGGCCTATCGGAGGCGAATCATTGTGGATGGGCTCACTAATGATATTCCAACGGGATTGCGACTGTGCGCGGCACGCGTCTCGATGGCGCCGATTTGGAGGTGGCGGAGCATCCCGATCTGGTGTCAAACCGCCGCCTGTAGTGTCGGGAGCCATTCTGCGCCCGATCGCCGTTCCCGATTTCGCCATCGGGCAACGGAGAATTCCGCCCAGAGTGTTACCAACGGAACCATGGCTAACATTTGGGTCAAACGGTTTCTCTGCAGTAAATCCTGTCCAGTGGGCCTCCCTGACAACAAACGTGCAGTCTAATTTACTTTTCTATCTGGGTCACCTGGGTCACCAGCAAACAGATAACATTGTTGTTGAAGTCATAAAATGTGAAGATGCACATCCAATTTGTGAATGCAAACAGGCACAGCTGGCAGATTCAATCACAATCTGTCCCATTGATAAATGCTTGGTCTTCTCATTTCGAAACCAGGGGTTTACCTCAATGCATTGTGCTGAACAAAATGGTAGCTTATAAAATCGACATGAATATTCTTTCTGAATCGCTGTTTCTGTCTCTACCTGTAGCCCAGTAAATGTAGCCCAGTCCATCACGCAAACCAGCCTCCCATCCATTGACTCCGTCTATAATTTCCGCTGCCTCAGAAAGGCAGCCAGCATAATTAAGGACCCCACGCACCCCGGACATACTCTCTTCCACCTTCTCCCGTCAGGAAAAAGATACCAAAGTTTGAGGTCACGTACCAACCGACTCAAGAACAGCTTTTTCCCTACTGCCATCAGACTTTTGAATGGACCTACCTCGTATTAAGTTGATCTTTTCTCTACACCTTGCTATAACTGTAACATTATATTCTGCAGTCTCTCCTTCCTTCCCTATGTACGGTATGCATTGTTTGTACAGCATGCAAGAAACAATACCTTTCACTGCATACTAATACATGTGACAATAATAAATCAAATCAAATCAACCTCCTGGTTGTTAATCGTTTAGTTTGGAAACAGAACACAAAGAAAATTCTGCCAGCAAGGATCACCCCATCACTGAGTTTACTTTCTATCTTTCTTTATCTGATATCCCTTTCAATAGAAATATGAGCCAGAGTAGTGGCCATTGAACCTCGATCTGTTCTGCCTCTCAAGAAGATCATGGTTGATCTTCTACGTCAGCTTCACCTTCCTGGCCTTTCCCCAAATCCCTTAATTCCCTTAGTGTCCGGAAATCAACCTCTTTCTTTAATATACTCCACATCCAAAAGACGGCACCCCTGACAGTGTAGCACCCCCTCAGTCCTATACTGGAGTGTCAGCCTTGATTTTTGTACTCAAACCCTGGAGTGACTCAGAGGAAAAGTGTTACTAACGGAACCATAGCCAACATTTAGGCCAAACTGTTTTAGTGCGGTAAATTCTATGCATTTGACCCCCCTGTCAATAAAGGTGCAATTTATTTTACTTTTCTATGAATCCACAACACTCTGGGGTGGAGAATTCCGAAGAGTCACAACCCTTCAGCTGTCTTGGCCTCAAGCTCTGTAATTCTCTCCCTACACCTCTCCACGTCTTGAACAAACTTTCGTCCTTTCAGACGCTCCTTAACACCTACCTTTGACCATGTTTTTGGTCATCTGACCTAATGTTGCTTGGTGTCATACTTTGTTTTATTATACCCCTATATAGGTCCTTGAAATGTTTCATTATGTTAAAGATGTTATACAAACATAAGTTCTTCTCATTGTTTAAGCAAATAAATTTCTCCTCATCACAATCCTAAATGACTGACCCTTTATTCCAGAGAAACCCTACAGTGCAGAAGGAGGTCATTGGCTCATCAAGTCTGCACTAAACTTCCAAAAAAGAACCCTAACATGGTCCAGGCCCCCGCCCTATCCCCGTAACCTTGGAAACCCACCTAAGACACTAAGAGGCAATTTAGCGTGGCCAATCCACTTAACCTGCACATCTTTGGACACTAAGGGCAATTTAGCATGGCCAATCCACTCAACCTGCACATCTTTGGACACTAAGGGCAATTTAGCACGGCCAATCCACTTGACCTGCACATCTTTGGACTGTGGGAGGAAACCTGAGCATCCGGAGGAAACCCACGCAGACACGGGGAGAAAGTGCAAACTCCGCACAGACAGTGACCCAAGGCCGGAATCGAACCTGGGACTCTGGAGTTGTGAGGCCACAGTGCTAACCACTGTGCTACCGTGCTGCCCATGACATTGTGACTCCTATTGCTGGACTCCCAGCCAGGGGAAACATTCTAGAATCATGGAATAGCTACAGTGCGGAAGGAGGCCATTCAGCCCATTGAGCTCTGACCCCTCATCTGGACCCTTTAGATTCATCATCAGCTAACGTTAGAAATGGAATGAATGACAATTGTAGCAATCATGCCACTATTGGGGTGAAAAGCTCCTTGTGTGCGGTTGCTGGCAACACCAGTTGGGACAATTGATGTAACAATAATGTTATGAACATTAATGGTAAATATTAGGACCTCTGTTCATGCCACTCAGCCACTCCTCTGCCGTGAGTGCAGGCTCAGTCCCAGGTGTCATCGGGTAGATATCCTCTTGATATGTTTCAGACTGAAATGAAAGAGGAGTCAAGCTCAGTAAAATACCCTTTCCCGAACAAAAATCTACCTTAGTCTTTACATTTTTATTTGACTGTGTACTATTCCCCCTCCCCCAACACCAACACCCCCCCCCCCCCCACACACACACACACAAAGCATTGCATCTTTTAGTGGGGGAGAAAATTCCAGATTTCAACCACCCTTTTTGCGAAGAAATGCTTCTCGACATCACCCCAGAACAGCTTTGCTCTGATATTAAGGCTATGCCTTCTTGACTTGTACCAGCAGTGTGAATAGTTTCTCTCCATTTGCCCCCATCCAACCCTTCGTCTTTGAATCCCTGCTGGTGGTGCATGGCCGAGAGAGGTGATGGGGATTAAAATGAAATAAAACATGACAGGTTGCATTCCCACAAAACACGGCTACCCCCTCTTCCTCGTAGGGTTTTTGTTTTAAATGGAAATTTCCCCTCGGGCTATCTTCCTTCCTTGCCCCCAGGCGTTGCTTCCTCCTGTTATACAAGTGTCAGCTGTTATTCTATAAACAAGGTGGCCAATTGCCACGTCTGAGCCGCCACAAGGACTGCTGCTCGACCAAGAGGGGCACCAAACCTGGCTTATAATCCATGACCCGACGCAGGCATATCGGAGCTGATCGGAGCAGCGATATGTCCTCTTGGAGCCACGAGTTAACTCGACATGGATAAGGAGTCGAGGCATAGACCTCTCCTGGCCAAGGTGTACGTGCCACCTTTACCACCGGGGGCATCAGCGAGTTTTGTTCATGCACAGGGAGGTTTACGGGAATTTTAAAAGCAACCGAGTCCAGAGTGACAGCTATCCTGAGGATCAGCAGGGAGAAATCAATCTGAACGTACTTTAAAAAAAATAACCGTGAAGCAACCCCACAAGCACCCCCCCCCCCCCCATCCCCCCTACCCGTTAGCGACGACTAGTTCTCTGAAATGTAATATAAACAGACCCCGGGGTGGGAATCACGGTCCCGCCAGCCCCGTTTTCCGGGTTCTCTGTGTCCGCAGCCGACCAGTGTATTTCCCATTAGGGCCATCCCATTCCGTTGGGAACCCACAGGCGTGAGTGCGCTGCTGGCGAAGCGGAGGATCCTGCCGACAGAGAATCCCGCAGCCCATCTCTTCTGGAACCTCTCACTCGTTCCCCTCAAGGCGAATTTCACCATTTCCAAAATCAGGAACTCCATTAAATCCCCCAGCCACACCGAGGCACAGGGTGGATTAGCTGGACCTCCAGCCCAATAGGACCCGCCTGCGAGCGATCAGCGAGGTGAAGGCCAACACATCTGCCCACGCACCTGTTTGCAACTCCGTCACCCCGATAGGGCCCCCAGGGGGACTGGGCACCAAGTCCACATGTAAGATCGCCGACATGGTGCTGAAGAACGACTCCCAAAACCTCTCCGAGTTTGGGCAGCACCGGAACATGTGCATATGGTTGGCTGGGCCCTTCACACACTGCTCACACAAATCCTCCATCCCTTCCATCACACAAGTCCTTGCCTTCGACAGATGCACCCTACGTACCACTTTTAATTGAACCAGCTCCAGCCTCACAACGAGGCTGAGGGCATTCGCCCTCGGCATCATCCCATACCACAGACCCTCCTCCAGCTCCATCCCCAATTCCTGCTCCCAGTGGGCTTTGACCCCCTCGAGAAACGCGCTGTCCTCCTCCAATATCCTCGCACAGATCGGCAAGACAACCCCCCCCACCCCCCCCAAGCACCCCACCGACAATACCCCCTCCAACAATGAGGGCGGTGCCACCGGGAAGGCCGGGCAGACCTATTTTTACACAAAACCCCTCAGCTGCATATCCCTGAACTTCGCCAGCTCCTCCCAGGCCGCAAATCCACCTCATAAAAACAAATCCTTTACTTCCGCCAGCCCTCGTTGCTCCCGACCCCCGAAACCCGTCGTCGATCCTCCCAGGCTCTAACCCGTGCTGCCCTCGGATCGGCATCAATTTCGACCCCGCTCCCAATTTAATGTGCTGCCGAAACTGCCTCCAAATTTTCAAAGTGGAAACCACCACCGGGCTTCCCGTTTACCGCCCCAATGTGAACACAGCTTTTGGTTCAATCGGTGTGTAGCCGTGGCGAGAGATTAGAACGATCCTGTGGTAAACCACTGTATTGTATTGTATTGGACTGTTGTATTGTTACATGCCTGGGCTTGTCCCTGCTGGCTCCGAACCACTGTAGGTTCGGAACCATATGTGTATTGTGTGTAAACCGCCACTGTATTATATATAATGTGGTAAACCACTGCCTGCTGGCTCCGCCTCCCCCCGGGCTCGGTATAAAGGTGGCTAGGCTCCGCCGCTGCCGAGTTCGGGATCAGAGGCCAGGAGGCTTTCTGTTTAGTTTATTAAAGCCTCAGTTACGTTCACTACTCGTCGTGTGTTCATTGATGGCACATCAGATCCTTTGTTCAGTTGATCAGATAATGTGAATGTCCGACAGCGATGGCTTGTACGGCTTTCTGGTTTCACTGTTTGCCTCACTTTGGGACTATGGCCGCTGTTAGAGAGAGAGCCTGGCCATTAGCACTCAAGGCAGCAACAACCTCCATTTATATAGTGCCTTTGGTGTGTTAACATCTTCCAAGGTATCTCACAGGAATGTTCAGAAACAAACTGTGACTGGCCATGAAAGATTACTCACCAAAAAAAGGAGTAGGATTTATTTGAAGACATTTTTTCTGTGAATATTCATTCTAAAAGGAGTTTATTTTCCCTATTTAAATTGTGAAGGTCGATGGTGTCACTGAGGGAGCAGTCCAGGAAAAGTTACAGTGTAAAGGGGAAGCGGATTAATGTGAGGTTATTGGCTTATCCGGCAGCGGGGAGGTGAGCGTTACAGGCTGAAAGATACCAGTTTGCTTCTGCATTGTCTGCTCAGAGTAAGTCAAAGGGATTGTAGATGTGGTATAATTGAAATCATGCCCCCGGGCAATGAAAAGCACAGGTTCCAACCTCTGACCAATATTCAGTGGCCATTACAGGAAAATATATATCCATGGATGGTAAGGGTATGTTCATTGTGTTATTAAGGTTAAGGATATACAGAATTAAGGTTAAGGATATACAGATGGAGGGCATTAATTGATTAGGTGCCTTGAGCACATATAAGGAGAGACTTCACCGAGTGTGAAAGGGGGGTTGGGGTTGGGGAGGGAGGAGGACATCCTCGTACACCTGCTCCTGGGCTTGGCCAAGGCAGCCATCAACAGGTCCAAGCTGTGGGCAGTCGGGGAGGTCATCCGACCCGTCTGTCTGCCCCTCCACCATGGTTACTTTCACGGCTGGGTGGTCTTGAAGAGGGAGCACGCGGTGCCCACCAGCACGTTTCAGGCCTTCCATGACCAGTGGCCGCCTTGGGGGCTGGGGTGCATCATTACTCCTCGGAACAACATTTTGGTCTAGTTCATTTGAAGTTATTTTGTGACAGTGCCCCATTGAGGGGCTGTCACCCCCTCTTTCATAGATTCATAGAGTTTACAATGCAGAAGGAGGCCATTCAGCCCATCAAGTCTGCACCGGCTCATGGAAAGAGCACCCTCCACCCTTATTGATTTTGTTTTCTCAGAAGGACATTGTGCGCCGGTGGATGTCCAGCCCGTGGTCAAAGCCATTCAGAACCTTAAAAATGTGCTGCTTGCCCCACCACTGACCTGCCAAGGCAACTCAAGCGTGTGGTGGGCTCCAAACCAAGCTGACCCCTGTTCAGGTTTTGAACCGAGGACCAATGTGAAATTCTGTAAAATCTGGGGTCAGCTCATTTGAGGCTCCACCACATGCTTCGGCTGCTTTGGCAGATCGAGTGGGGACTGAGCTGAACGTCTTTACGGGTCTGAATAGCTTTGGCTGGGAGCTGGACAGAGAGCGATGCACAAAAGTCTCTTCATATACCCTTTGTACAATAAAACTCAATCAATAAATGAAACAAAAATGAAATGGGAGTGACAGCCTCTGGTGGGAGCACTGCAAAGTCTCTCCTTTTATGTACTCAAGGCACTTAATTTTACATTGGTCCTGAAATCTCCCTCGGGAATCCTAACCCTACAATTTTAATCATCTCACAGACATTCTTTCCAGGCCCTTCCATTCTGTACGGGCTGCGTCTGCACATCCTTCACTTCCTCACCCTCGTCAATTGTCTGGGCAAGCCATGGATTTCCGTCCTGCCTTCTGGAGGTGACAGTGTCCCTGGTGGAGGGCTCCCTAAGCAGACGTCCTCCACTTTACCCTCGGGGATTTGGCATGGGGCCTACATTCCCGTGCAACAGATAATTAAGCTGGTTCACCATCTGTGACCTTGATGGGTCCGTGTTCCAGGTGGATATGGATTCTCGGAGGTTGCAACCCCTCTTTGATTACGTGAAGGGACCGCGCCTCAAATTTTGGTTCCACTGGAGCCCCACATTCCTTGGTCACCTGGTGCGGATGGGGGGACAGGAGGGAGGAGGACCTCCTCGTAAGCCTGCCCCTAGCCTAGGTGGAAATTAGCAGGTCCAGGCAGCGGGTGGTGGAGAGGGTCAACCGGCCTGACTTGCCTGGGCCTCTTCTGTGGCTACATTTGCGATCAGGTGACCATAGACAAGGAGCATGCGGTACCCACTGAGACGTTTGAGACCTTGCGCGGTGGGTGGGCTCTGCAGTGGCTGGAGTGCATCATCAGCCCCAGGAATGACATCTTAAATTAATTAGTTAAGTTTCCGGCTTCTTCATGTCACATTGCCCCTTTAAGAGGCTGTCGTTCCCAGTTATTTATGAATTTATTTATGTTATTTTATGCATCTTTTTCTCCAAAGAGCAAACGAGGAGAGATGTTGTGTGTCCGACGATGTCCAGCTTGCCACCAAATCTATTCAGAACCTTAAAAACGTGCCGCTTGACTCACTGCACTTGGTGTCGAGGCGGTTCAAGCGGCGGACTCCCAACTCGGCTGATACCTGTTCGGATGGAATGTCCCATTGGGCCCGAATCCCAAAACATCCCTCAGGAATCGCCAGCCCTACAATAAAGACATCTCATGGAAATCGCCTCCGTCCTATTCCACTTTGCACCGAGCGCTTTCCTATATGGGCTGGACACCCTCCACCTCCTCGCCCTCATCGATCGTCCAGACACGCCATGGCCTGCCATCTGGAGGTGGAAGGGACCCCCAGTGGAGGGGGCTTTCTATGTGAGAGTCCTTCCCTTTTCTATCAGAGATTTGTGACGGAGGGTGTTGCACACACTGGTCCCGTACAGTAGAAGGTGAAGTATGTTTACAGGACTCGCATGCTGACTGTAATGTTTGCAACCTTGAGGCGTTGTATGTGCAGGATGTGTGAGGTTGCAGGCCCTCTGATTACCCGAGGGGGGGCTGCTTCTCACGTATTGTTTGCACTTCAACCCCATACACCTGATCTTTGGCCAACCTGTTTGGTGGCGGTGATGGTGGCGGGCTGGTTGTGGGTGGTAGGAAAATTAGAGGACCCCTTCCCAGATCGGCTCCTGGGCCTGGCCGGGCAGCGGGCTATGGAGGGAGTGATTAGACTGAATGTCGGCCGCTCTTCTGTGGTTACATCCACGCTTGGGTGACCTTGAAGACATACATTGGCCACCGGTACGCTTGAGGCCTTCCATGACTGGGCTTGAGTGCAACGTCTTCCCCCAAAATGTTATTTTAATTTAATAAATGTCTGTTATTGTGTTGTCACAGTGCCCCTTGTTCATTTGGTTTTAGGTCACTCTGAGCCAGTGGGTGCTCTTAAGGGGCGAAGCAGACATTTGTAATACTGCTTCCTGTAAATAAATCTCGTATTGGAATTTGGTTTTCTACTGTACCATCTTCTTCCTGCATCTAGTAGTGCGCTATGGCAGGCTTTCATCTGTTTCATGGATTGCACCACCATTTTCTCAAGTCAATCCAAGAATGGGTAACAGGGCCTTTCCAGGAACGAATGAGTACAAAGTAAAAATATTCCCTTTTGGAGGTTTGTTGTGGAAACACATCCACCACCTTTTGAGGCAGCGTGCTCCAAATCATAACCATCGACCTATCCTCGCAACGGAACTGACAGCAAAAATACTAAATGCATGGCCTAACTTACCCTTCTTGGCACTATCATGGAGATTGGCTCAATCACTCCTTTCAGTGTAACCAGCTTGTAAAATCGGAACACCTCACAGGTGGACACATCCAGCCCGTGTTTTGGCATCACACCTGTAATAGGGGCAAAGAAACGGTGAGCATTACTCTCAAACATTACTCTCAAACTGAATGCGGATATGAAAAACACAAATTGCCTACTTAAAAAGAAGTGCTCATTCTATGAAATGGAGCAGTAACCCAAAACATCACAGACTGACTACTCTGTACTTTTGATAGTGTCTTTTCCTGCTCCATGTTTTAGGATCTTTATTATATGATCATAGAATCACAGAATTTTTCAGTGCAGTCGGAGGCCATTTGGCCCATCGAGTCTGCACCGGCCCTTTTTTTGAAAGGGCACCCCACTTAAGCCCACACTTCCACCCTATCCACGTAACCCAACCTACCATTTTTGGACACTAAGGGCAATTTATCGTGGCCAATCCACCTAACCTGCACATCTTTGGACCGTGGGAGGAAACCGGAGCACCCGGAGGAAACCCACGCACACACGGGGAGAAGGTGCAGACTCCGCGCAGACAGAGACCCAAGCTGGGAATCGAACCTGTGACCCTGGAGCTGAGAAGCAACTGTGCTAACCACTGTGCTACCATGCTGCCCATAATGATACCCATTGATGAGGAATCTCTCCAACGTGGTGTTCCATCTCAGTATCGCCACAGCTGCATTTCTACAATATAGGCCTCTTGCACATCCCCGAATTTCTTTGCTCCATCAATGGCGGCATTGCCATCAGCTGCCTTGGGCCATGCCTCTCCCCCTTGAAGTGTACCATAAAACCTACCTCTAAACATGCTTTTGGCCACTTCTCCTAATATTCTCTTATATTGCTTGATGTCAAATTTTGTTCGATAACGGTTTCATACCATGGAATGTTTTATTATTTTAAAGGGGCTATATAACTTGTTAGGAAAATAAAGGTAGTTTTAAGAGATTTTTATTTTTATTAGAAATAGGGGGCGCGATCTCCGAAATGGAGACAGTGTTTGTGCCGTCGTGAACGCCATCATGCTTCACGACGGTGCAAAACGGGCGTGAGGACTACCGATTCTGGCCCCATGGCGCTGGACTGGTTCACGGCGCTCCAGCCTCCCTTCCTGGCGCCCAATGGGCGCCGCGCCAACCTGCGCATGTGCAGTTGGGCCATGCCAACCCGCGCATGCGTGGGGGACTTCTACAGCGTGCCGGCGCCGACGCAACATGGCATGGGTGTTCAGGGGCCAGCCGCGCAACAAAGTAGGTCCGGGGGGAGAGAGGCCAGCCCGCCAATTGGTGGGCCCCGATCACGGGCCAGATCCCGTCGGAGCCCCCCCCCTTCTACAGGCCGCCCCTTCGCGCAGAGTTGCGGCCGGCAGCGACTAGGTGTGGACGGCGCCGGCGGAACTCCGCCATTTCCATGCGGCCGCTCAGCCCATCCGGGCCGGAGAATCGGCGGCCCCGCCACATACAGCGGCCCGCGATCGGCGGCGCGTCAAATTCGTCGGTGCAAATGGCGCCGATTCTCTGCACCTCGGAGATTCGCACGCCGGCATCGGGCGGCACAGCGTGGTTGCGGCGATTCTCCGGCCCGGCGCGGGGCTTGGAGAATCGCACCCAAGGCATAGTTTTAAAATGGGTTTAATTTATTGTTACTGTGCCTGGAAGGATATAACCTATAGTTAGATTCAAGTTGATCAAAGATGTTTGTATATGTGGGGATTGTTTGAGTTCCAGCTGTGACTCTATTGTGCTTAGAGAGGGCTACAACAGTAGGAGTGAGTCATTGCTTAGCAACAGCCCACTTCCCTTTGAAGAACGGGCTTTCCTTTTTTCTTAGTTTTAACTGGGAGCCAGGGCAGTTGGAGACAGGACCTCAGGGAGTGAACATCGCTTAACCCTGCCAGAAGACGGACTGGACAGGATGGAAGTTGCAAAGAGGTTTCCTAAAGTGCAAGTTACAGCCCAGATAACCAGGGAATTGGGACAGAAAGAATGTTTAACATGAGTGGAATTAAGTGAACATAGATCAAGGTATTGTTCAAACGAATTCAAGGAAAAGCAAACAAAATGTTCAGAGTTAAAGGGAGAATTGCAGTGACCAGATTTGAAGTGGGGCAGTAGCCTTCAAAGGTAAAACAAATGCCTGATACCATTTTAATACAGCCTGAGAATAAAGAGTTAAAACAATGGTGAGCAGTTTGCAAAGTCGTCAAGAGAAAGGAATCCTATAGGGGTTAGTATAAAATCCTGGACTGGATTTCCTGTTAAAAGTGGAGCAGAAGAGTGTCATTTGAAAAACCTGGTCTGGATTTCGGAATGCAAACGTTAAGGGATACTAATGAGAGAAGATATTAAAGTGCGTTTTTGGGAGAGAAATTTGGAAATTCTCACATGACAAACATCTGGGGAATTGGGAAGTGACATCCGTGAACTTTCTCTTGAGGTTCACAGTGAAGATTGTATTTGCTTTTAGGCATCTTGTGTACTTAAAAGGGACTTTGTGTTAATGAGACCATTGTAGATTGAGATGTACTTTGTAATCAGTGTTAATCCTAAAACCTGTGTGCAATTGTTAAGCTAAGGGGAGAGTAAAGCCGTATTGTATCATAATCCAATTTTTTCTTGTTTTTCCTTGTTAAAACTAGTTAGCGGTCCTATGACTCTATTCCTGCACGTTTTATTTTTTAAAAGTAAACGTTACGGTCTTTTGAGCCAGGAGTCCATTCTGGGATCTTCCCATCCAGTGATAACATCAACTGGGATTGTTACAAACAGCATTTGTTGCTTACCCCTAATTTCCCTTGAATTGAGTGGTTTACGTCACCATTTTGAGATCAGTTAAGAGTTTAGGGCGGCACGGTGGCACAGTGGTTAGCACTGCTGCCTTGCAGCGCCAGGGACCTGGGTTCAATTCCAGCCTTGTGACTGTCTGTGCTGAGTCTGCACGTTCTCCCCGTGTCTGTGTGGGTTTCCTCCGGGTGCTCCGGTTTCCTCCCACAGTCCAAATTTGCGCAGGTTGGGTGGATTGGCCATGCTAAATTGCCCCTTAGTGTGGGGTTTCAGAAATAGGACAAGAGATTGGGCCCATGTAGTGTGGTCGTTCAAAGGGTCGGTGCACACTTGAAAATGAAATGAAATGAAAATCACTTATTGTCACGAGTAGGCTTCAATTAAGTTACTGTGAAAAGCCCCTAGTCACCACATTCCGGCGCCTGTTCGGGGAGGCTGGTACGGGAATTGAACCGTGCTGCTGGCCTGCCTTGGTCTGCTTTCAAAGCCAGCGATTTAGCCCAGTGTGCTAAACAGCCCCTTGATAGGCCGAATGGCCTCCTTCTGCTCTGTCGGGATTCTATGAATCACTACCGTGAGTCTGGAGTCACACGTCACCCAGACCAGGTAAGGATGGCAGATTTCTTTCCCTAAAGGACATTAGTGGACCAGATGTGTTTTTACGGCAATCGATAATAGTTTCATGGTCACCATTACTGAGCCTAGCTTCATAATTCCAGATTTATTAATTGAATTTAAATTTCACCTGCTGCTGTGGTGGTGGGATTTGAACCAATGCCCCCAGGATATTAATAATAATACTCTTTATTGTCACAAGTAGGCTTACATTAACACTGCAATGACGTTACTGTGAAATGCCCCTAGTTGCCACATTACAGCGCCTGTTTGAGTACACTGAGGGAGAATTCAGAATGTCCAAATTACCTAACAGCACGTCTTTCAGGACTTGTGGGATGAAACCAGAGCACCCGGAGGAAACCCACGCAGACACGGGGAGAACGTGCAGACTCCGCACAGACAGTGACCCAAGCCGGGAATCAAACCTGGGACCCTGGAGCTGTGAAGTAACAGTGCTAACCACTGTGCCACCTTACTGCCCCACTCTGGGACTCTGGATTACGAGTCCAGTGACATTAAAACTACGCCAGCATTGCCCCCACATAGAGGACAGAGAATCGTGGGGATTATTGCTCGCTACACAATGCCATTGGTTACAGCTTGGAGGTTTGCACTAATGCTGGCCCTGAGGGACGTCAATTTCCTGCAAAACAATAGCGTTCTTGGTGCTTGCTGTAAGGAGTCACCAGCCATTGTACAAAGTACTCTTTGTAATGGTACATTGCAGGTGGTTTAGCTGCCAATTGGCTGCTTGCCCAGCAACAGCAATCCCATGCACCATTTACGCCCACAGCCTTGGGACCATATTTAGAATTTTGTCGAGTTAAGGGACAATTGTCCTCGCAACCATTGAACTCTCAGCCTCAGCTTGGACCACTCACCATTTTACAGAGCAATGGAGATGGAACGGGGACTGGTCCCGTTAACCTCTGTGGGGGCGGACCCTCACCGGTTTTCGTTAATATTGATCACAATCATTTAAGCAATGATTGGTAATAATGTGAGATCTTACCCATCCCTTTCTGTGGAGCAGGTGAGCGATATTCCATCAGATAATGAAGGTATGGTTTCTCCGTGCTAATTTCATAATACCTAATATTCCCATCGCCCTGTGAAGAAGAAAACTGGGTAATAGAAATGAAAAATGCTCATTCTATTGAGGGGGGGGGGGATATTTTCAACGCTGCTGATTGATCGGTAAGCTGACTTACTGAGTTGTCTGCGGGCTGGTCACCCCCCACCCGGCGGCGTGTTTTCCAATGGCTTTCCATCCCAACATCTACGCCGTTTTGTGCGTCTTGTCCGTCCCGCTGCTGGGCCTTTGATGGGACTGGACGGTCCCGCCGGCAGGCAAGGCTGGAAAATCCCGCCCTGTCTGTTTCAGAACCCGCCCGTTTCCACCGTCCTCATTTCAAGTGGATGATGGTCGGGCAGGTGGTCCGTCCTGTCAGGTTACCGCTCCAGGCAGCATCGAAAGTGGCCCTGCCTTCGTCATGGCGCGAGTCAGCCAGGGTGCAGCATGGGAGAAATGGGGCAAAACAGAAACGGGGCAGGCCATTCAGCCCTTCGAGTCTGCGCCGCCATTTAGTTGCATCATGTTTTTTGCCTCATACACCTCAACCGCATTTATCGACCATCATTCCATTTCTCTTGCCCTTACCCAACAAAAATTTCACAATCTCGGTTTTTAAAATTTAAACTGACCCCAAGTATCTGCGGCCTTTTGGTGGAGAGAGTTCCAGACTTTCCATCTTTGTCTGTAAAATTGCTCCCTGATTTCCCTCTGGCTTTAAGGTTGTTTTGTTTCCCATTGTCCTTGACTCTCCAACCCCGGGAAATGCTTTCTCTGCCGCTGCCCGATTTTTGCAGTGTCTGCAAATTCGAGGTTCCACACACAAGCAGAAAAATAGCTTCCTTCTACATATTTCTTTATTTGACAATTAAATCCTAAAATTCCAATCGGCTAATCCCAGCCTGCCAATGCTATTCTGCCCGGAGACCCACAGGGGGTGTCCTGCTGCTCCCCTGATCGAACCAATGGGAGGCCAAGTCCGTGAACATTTCCAAGGCTGAGATCGATGGGTTTTTAATCAGTCTGGGAATTAACGGTCACGGAGAGAAGGCAGGAAGGTGGGTTTGCTGAGTGTCAGATCAGCCATGGTCTTTTTAAATGGTGGAGCAGGCTCGAAGGGCTGAATGGCCCACTCCTGCTCCTGTTCCTTCTGGCCTTGTAGTCGAACTATAGCAGCACATTGACTGAGAGAGACCTGTGGGCCTGATTGCTCAGAGAGAGATTCAACTAGATTCATCGGCGTTGCGATGTCAGCAGGTTAAAACGTGCCTGGTGATGAGGGCCCTGATACCAGAGAAAGAACCTCCCATTTAAAATAAAATTGGAAGGGTTGCCTCATGAGGAAAGGTTGAACAGATTGGGCCTATACCAAGTGGAAGTTAGAAGAATGAGCAATGAACTTTTGAAACGTCTAAAATTCTGAGGAGGCTTAAGAGGATACACACTGAGATGATGTGCCCCCTTGTAGGGGAATTTAGAACCAGGGAGCATAGTTTTAGATTAAGGAGTTGTCCATTTAAAACATAAATGAGGATTCCTCCCCCCCCCAATCCCCCCGGACAGCCATTGAGGTTAATTCATTCACTATATTGAAGGCTGAGTTAGACAGTTTCTTGAACTACAGGGGAGTCAAGAATCCTGGGAAACCGGCAGGGAAATGAAGTTGAGGTCATGATCAGATCGGCCATGATGTTACTGAATGGTGGAGCGGGCTCGAGGGGCTGAATGGCCTACTCCTGTTCCTAATTCCTTTGATCCTATGCTCTTCCCTGGAACGAGAGGAGACCTTCCCCGGTTGGTCAAGCATAAACATTCGAGGTTCAGGGTTAGTGGGTAGAGCCGAAAGACGTACTGTGTGGAATTGCTTGCCGTTACGTTACTAATAGCCTCCTTCTCCACCATATCATTTGTTGATAATTACCTTTCCAGCTAAGTAAAGCATGTGCGTATCAACATCATAGAAAGGAAAGAGGAGACCGGAGAGCCCATCGATTTCTTCTTCCTTTATTGACATCGATAAGTCTTCCTGATGGAAGAAAGAAGGTCCAAGTTAAATAAAAGTCTGAGGCCTGGACTAAAGGTCTGGAAATATGAGTTCGAATCCCACCGCAGGAGTTGGGACATTTAAATTCAGTTAATTAAATATATCAGGACTTAAAAAGCTAGTACAAATGCACCTACTGGTTGTTGTAAAAATCCATCTAGTTTGCTGATGCCCTTGGAGTATTGTCGTCTTTATTTTGGTCTGGTCCCTATGTGACTTCAGACCCCCAGCAATGTTGTTAACTACTGTCCTTTGATGTGGTCTAACGGGCAAGTCAGCCAAGTGGAAATGGGCAACAATTATTGGTCGAGCCAGCGTCGGCCACATACCATGAATGATTGTTATTTTTTTTTAAACCTGGTCGCATCTCTCAGGAACACCTTAAAGAATTATTCACTTGTCAAGTAAGAAACCTCAACCACCATTTTAATCACAGGAAGCTTTTCCGAGACAGAAATGTGATGAACCACCTGTTGATGCTGGGCAGCACGGTAGCATTGTGGACAGCACAATTGCTTCGCAGCTCCAGGGTCCCAGGTTCGATTCCCGGCTTGGGTCACTGTCTGTGCGGAGTCTGCACGTCCTCCCCGTGTCAGCGTGGGTTTCCTCCGGGTGCTCCGGTTTCCTCCCACAGTCCAAAGATATGCAGGTTAGGTGGATTGGCCGTGATAAATTGCCCTTAGTGTCCAAAATTGCCCTTAGTGTTGGGTGGGGTTACTGGGTTGTGGGGATAGGGTGGAGGTGTTGACCTTGGGTAGGGTGCTCTTTCCAGGAGCCGGTGCAGACTTGATGGGCCGAATGGCCTCCTTCTGCACTGTAAATTCTATGATAATCTATGATTAAGGGAAGAATGTTGGCTAGGAGCAGAATGTTGGCTAGGAACAAAGTACAGGTCATGACCTGCGGGTGGGTCACAGATGGGTGTTGGGTCGGTCACGGGGCGATTGGTGGAAGTGTTCCTGCGGCGGTTCCGATCGCAGAAGAACCCAATGGCCGCTACCGGCATTTTTATAAAGAACAGCAGCCGCTGCCACCTTTTAAATGAGAAAGAATGGAGGCTATGTGCACTCTTCCAGCCTTAGGTGGCACCAGTGAGCTGGTCCCGTGCCCTGCATGTACACTTGACGTCAAGCTCCCTGTATGTAGGGGCTGGTTTAGCACACTGGGCTAAATAGCTGGCTTTTAAAGCAAACCAAGGCAGGCCAGCAGCACGGTTCAATTCCCGTACCAGCCTCCCCGAACAGGCACCGGAATGTGGCGATTAGGGGCTTTTCACAGTAACTTCATTGAAGCCTGCTTGTGACAGTAAGCGATTTTCTTCTTTTTTTTTCATGTACATGTTTGTGCTGCCAAATCACAGAGGAGAGCTTCTTCCATTTGCTAGCTTCTAGCAAGCAGGACAAGTGGACTGTGACGATAAATTGTTTTCTTACAAGAAAGAGACAGCCAGAGACACAAATAGGCAGTGTACCTACTGGCCAGGATCTGGCATCTTAGTCTGCTGGAGAGAGCTGCTCAGGAGAGTCCAGGGCAGGATAGAGCAGTGCTAGCATTAGCTCTGTACAGAACTCAAGGGCCTTTGGTTAACAGCCTACAAAGAAGAAACCTAGCTTGGGAACAAAGCAGAATAAAGATGATGTCTAGAGGTATGGTTTTGTCAATTGTGTCAACGCAAATAAGAATACAAAGCCCATGTATATGCAGGGAAGTACTGGCAAATGAGAGGAGAAGTTGCAGGTTTTGAAAGAGAAGTGGTGGGTGAAAGATCCCTTCTGAGGTTGAGACCCCAGAGACAGTTATTAACTTACAGCTGACTCAAAATGAAAAAAAACTACATGGCTGTATCTGACCTGTGATAGCACATTAAAACACGGCAAAAGTCCATGAGACTGTCAGCATTCTGGAGTAGCATCTCCCAATGGATGAGTAAAGTGCTGAGTAAAACAAGCATTTTGATGGTTTTGCCCGTCACGACGACCTACGTGTGCGAGGTTGGATTTTCTGTTCTCACAAAGAGGAAGATGGCACAAAGGAACCGGCTAAAGTCTGCACCTGATGTGCGCATTGCCCTCTCCTCCTTTGAACCTGATTGGAGTGAGATCGTGAGGACCGAGCAGCCTCCTCTTTCCCATTAAAGGTCAGCGAACGTGGCTTGTGTCGCGAAGGTTGGCCGATTGGCAAAAGTGGGAAAAGAAGTTTGAGAAACACTGTCCCAGAGGGTAGGAGAGACGACCCATTTCTTGCCACCCTCACATGCCCATTGCTGGTGAATTAAGAATTGTTGAAGAATTGGGCACAGTTAATATGTGCAAATTTTGCTTGTTGCCCACTCCCGACATCTTGGATGGGACTCATTGGCAAACAGTTTAATTTAATCCTAATATTAATATAACTTTAAAAAACAATCATTCTCAGGATGTGGGTGTCACTGGTAAGGCTATCAGTTATTACCCTCCCCTGGGAAAGTGACACTGGGGTGCTGTCTTCATCTGCTGGGAGCAGCTGCGATACAGTCGCGTGGTTTGCTCCGCCACGTCCGGGGGCAAGTAAGACTGAACCCACATTGATGTGGGACAGATATAGGTCAGGGTGGGTGAGGGCAGCAGTTTTCCTTCCTTCAGGAACATCAGTGAGCAGGTTAGAAGCTGGCGGTCATGTGATGAAACCCTCGGGAACATGTCCAACCAAGGATCTCGAATCCCGTTGCCCCTTGACCGTCACACTTGAGCATTTGCACGGCAGCAGGGACAGTCCTTGATGCCATCCATCACTTCAGGCAACTGCATTCCGCAGAAAGCGCTGTTCCCACTTGGATTTCCAGTTTATTAAAGGCCTAAGAGATCATGTTCAAGTTGGGTTTTTTTTTTGTTGCACTGACCTGATCCCAGAGTGCAATCTGCCTGGTGTTCCATCTGGACACGCCTGTGGTGAGCAACCTCTTTGTATTCCCCAGGATCACCACCCGGTTCACTTTGTGATTCTTGCAGTTTGCTTCCTGTAAAGACAGAGATGACTTTGGTTATATTTTATATCGTCTGGCAACAAAATGACTTCCATGGATCCTTATTAACCCTCTCAGCTGTTCCCCGTATTGAGTATTGTTGAACAGGGCAGAGTCTAAATCAACAAATGTCGGTTAGAATAATGCATTAAACGTCAAATCAGGTTTGGAAAGGAAAAACTGAGGGAAACAAAGGTTCAGTTTCCAGAGAGATGAAAGAGGCAAGTAGGAAAAGGAAAATATATGTCATTTAATATTTAAAAAGGAACTCCAAAAGCAATTAAAAGCTGACGGAATGAGACTCCACGCTTGTAAAAAAAGAATAATCTTCAGTACCCGAGAGATAGTTTGGCAATAATTAAGATGTATCATGTTAAAGTGGATACATACACTGAAATGGACAATTCCTAACATTCTGCAGCAAGTTCAGTCTGTATCTATGACGTCAGGACAACAACTTTACACTATTCGATACACGTAAATGGGGAGCCAGACAGTGAGGTGCCGTCTTAAGAAAGTTTGAAAACATGTCAACTCACATATAAATGTAACAAGGGGTAAAACATACACAGAGCCTTGCTAGATACAAGTGCAGGAGTTGTTGAATTGGACCTTCAATGTTGTAATTATACCTCCAGCCGCCTACATTTCCATCTACTTAGCCTTTCTGCTCATAATGTTGCTTCGTATTTTCATCTCTGAATTATATCCTCTAAACGGCTATTTTTAAATACAATATTGGAAGTTTCTTGGTCTGGTATAGACTTCAACATCTAATAAGTTAACACGGCTCAAAGGCTTCAAGGGGAAATGACTAGTTGAAATACGAAACCATCTTGTATGGTGCATTATTCATGGTGTAATGTAATAGAGATGCCAGGCTGCAGTTTAAATATTTAACTCTCTGAAATATAGCTGCGTTGCTTTTTCTGCAAAAATCGAACCAATCAAGATCAACTTGTGAGCTCAATGTTTCATAGATTGACCTCGCAAGACATCAGTGATTGGAGTGGAGACGGTTCTTCAGGTTCACGAGGAGTGTGGGCATTGACACCCAGCTGCCTTTCTGAAAACTGTCAGTGACCTTGGTCAGTGCCTTTAACCCTTCTGCCGCTTTTGTCATACCCGGATCACTCAGCCATGGATTCTGCTCTTTCCTTCTCATTCCCGGAGTAATTCGGGGTGTGGTGAGTATCGCAGGCTGCTTTCCGACAAGTCAAAGTGCCGTTCTTGTACTGCGATTCCAGGCATCTTGCTGATGTATCCTCCAGTAAACTTCAACCCATCTAAAACTCTATCTAAAGCCCCACTCAGACACACCAAAACTGTACTCCAAATGTAGTCTCAGCAAAACCCGATACATTTGCAGCAAGACTTCCATACCCTTGTTCTCCAATCCTTCTCCAATAGTTTGCTGCACCTGTATGTTAACTTTGAGTTTCTTGCACAAGGACATCCAAATCCCTCTGAAAATCACAGAGTCACAGAAACGTTTTGGTGCAGAAAGAGGCCATTTGGCCCATTGTGGCTGTACTAGCCCTCCAAACAAACATCATGGCTTAGTGCCGTTCCGCTCCCTTTTCCTCATACTCCTGCACATTGTTTCCATTCAAAGTGATCATCTGATGCCCTCTTGAATGCCTTTAGTGAACCTGCCTCCACCGCACTTCCAGGCCGTGCATTCCAGACCCCAACCACTCACTGTGTGAAAAGGTTTTTTTTCCTCATGTCACATTTGCTTCTTTTGCAAATCACTTCAAATCTGTGCCCTCTCGTCCTTCATCCTTTTCCCAGGCGGAGCGATTTCTCCCTCTCTACTCTGTCCAGCCTCCTCGTGATTTTGAACATCTCCGTCAAATCTCCTCTCAGCCTCCTCCTCTCCTAGGAGAACTCTGTCAGCCTCTCCAATCTGTCCTCAGAACTGAAGCTCCTCGTCCCTGGAACTGCTCTTGCAAACTACTTTTTCAGATTTTCTCAGAAACATGTGGGGCGGGATTCTCTGATCCTGAGGCTAAGTGTTGACTCCGTCGTAAACTCTGTCGCGTTTCTCGACGGCGTCAACACGGCCTCAGGAGCAGCGATTCGGACCCCTACAGGGGGCCAGCACGGCACTGGAGTGGACCTCGCCGTTCCAGCTGCCGATCCTGGCGTCAGATGGGCGCCGCGGGGTCCGCGCATGTGCAGTGGGACCGGCGTGGTTGCCGGGCATGCGCGGTGGCTCCCTTCTCCGCGCCAGCCCCGGCGCAACATGGCGTAGGGCTACAGGGGCCTGCGCGGAATAAAAGGGGCCCCCACCCCGAGAGTCTGGCCTGCCGATCACGGGCCAGGCCACAGCGGAGGTCCCCCCGGGGTTGGACCCCCCCCCCCCCGCCACACCCCCCCCCTCCCCCCCGCCACCCCCCCCCCCCCTCCCCCCCCCCCTCCAACAGGCCACCCCTGGATCCATTCACGCTGATTTCCCGCCAGGTGAGACCAGGTTGGAACGGCGGCAGTGGGACTCGATCCTTCCGAGAATCGCTGGGGGGGGGGGGGCTGTGTAGAGCGGCCCCCCGACCGGCGCCACGCCAACTGCGCCAGCGCCAATGGCGCTCTCCGGAGAATCACGTCCCGGCGTCGGAGCGGTGGCATTCGCGCGGCTCCCCGGGGATTCTCCGACCCGGCACGGGCTCGGAGAATCCCGCCCTCAAATTATTTACCTGGAGTACTCGGCCAGAGCGCGGCTCGATCACCCTCAGCCTCTTGTCCTTGCAGGTGGTGGCAAACAGGCTTCCGTCTGTGTTAAAGGACATGCAGAGGATAACATCTGTATGACAGTCGATCATCTTCACAGGCTCACCAATGTCTAGGTTCCAGATCAGGATCTAGGAAAATGAAACGGTCACAGGTTGAGAGGCACATAATTATCTTATTCTCATGGACCAACGACCTCACTGCCTGACTTTGATTAATAAGGGGGTCAGAGGTTATGGGGAGAAGGCAGGAGGACGGAGATGAGAAAAATATCAGCCATGATAGAATGGCGGAGCAGACTCGATGGGCCGAATGGTCTAATTCTGCTCCTATGTCTTATGGTCTTATGAATTTGACTTTGTTGGCAAACATGTCTAACATCGTCCTTTTCCTTTGTTGAAGGCTGAGATTTTCCTTTGCGTTTGATCAGATATTGATTAAGGTTTTGGAATTAGATATTGAGCGGGATTCTCCGCATCCCCAGCCGTGTGTTTCTCGGTCGCACTGCATTCGCTCGCCGCGGGGTTCTGTCTTCCTGCCGGTTGTCAATGGGGATTTTCCATTGTAACCACTCCACGCCACCGGGAAACTCACCGATCGGGTTGTGCCACCGGCCGGAAAGGTGAATCGCAAACGGCCAGAGAATTCCGGCCAATGACTCTCTTTTTGTACATCCCTCCCTGGCAATCAGTGAGGACTTCTCCCCCTTTTTCTTCCCCCCAATTTTCTTTTTTTGTTGCTGTGGTGAGGTTTGTGCTCACCCAGTGAAGGACTGGCGGTGTGGAAGAATGTAGAAGAAGGATGGGTTTTCCATCCCAGACATTGCGTCAAAGGTGCTGGGCTGATAACGGTTCGAGACTGAGGGAAGTGGCCGAGGCTCTGCCTTGACACCACGTCAGGAGATCAACCCCTACTCCACCAATGGGACCATTTCCACTTACCGTGACGGCCAATGGTTTGGCTGAGTGTGGTTTCCAATGGCTGCCACATCAGTCCATTCTGCCATTCTGAGTTAAAATGCCCAAGACACATCCTGTCAGGTGCCAGAGGCGATTTTTGCTCCATCAGTCTGGTGGGCTTCGTACTCTCGTCTCAAGCTAATGGGGGGAGTGCACACTTCCCAGCCCCAGAGAGAAGATGTTTACCCTTCTTCTCCTTGGCCTGTTTCGATTTTGTGAAACGATCAATCACTTGAACACGCGTTTCTTCATCTGGCCCGTGCAGCTGTTCCCCGAGGTGACACAGAAATCTGCAGAGCGGCCCAGGTTATTGCAGAGAGGCTGAGGTGTCCATGGCCAGACACCGTGCGAGACACATACAAGGCAAAGCTCCCATTCCTCGGCACCAAAGGCGCGGCTGTCATATTTGATCACGTAGCATTAGGACAATGCCTCATAAATAACTGGCTGTAAAACACTCTGTGACCGTGAAGATGTGAGAAGGCTTTGTGCAAGAAAGACTTGCATTTGTATAGCGCCTTTCACAAACCCAGGACGTGTCAAAGCACATTACAACCAATTTAGTACTTTTGAAGTATAGTCACTATTGTAATGTAGGACACTTGGCAACCGATTTAGGCACAGCAAGCTCCCACAAACAGCAATTAAATAAATTAAAACATAATGGGTGGGATTTTCGAGCCCCACCCTCCCCTTTCCGGTGCTGCCGGTGGGATCTTTCCATCCTGCTCACAGAGACGGCGTTTTGTGTGGTTTGCTCATCCTGCCACTGGGGAACACGCTGTGGGAAGTTGCCTCCGGCAGGACTGGAAGATCCCGCCAACAGGAAGGGCTGGAAAATCCCACGCACACTCTGCTGGGTGGGTGATATTTGTTGAGGGATAAATATTGCCAAGGGCACCGGGAAGAATACCCTTGCTCTTCTTTGAATAACGGCGTGGAATCCTTTGGGCTGCATTCGCTGTCGGCGGGATCCACGTTTCGCTGGCAGCGCACTCGCGCCCGCGGATTTCCCGGCGGCGTGGGGGTACCCCCAAGGGGAAACGCCGTTGGCCGACTGCCGGGACAGCACTCCCTACAGTGCAGCATTCCCCGGTACGATCTGTGCTCAGATGTGTCCTGGAACAAACATGAAGGAGAGGGAGAGAACTCTCACGGAATCCTTTACCTTATAATCGTAAGCTGCACTAAATAAGATATTATTCGTTGTGGGGTGCCACTCTATAAGGCCAACACGTCGACTGTGTCCATACAGTTCCAGAATGGATTCTGTCATATTCCGCTTTAGTCCACCTTCCGGAATCTCCCATAGTCTCACCTGGTAACAAGAACAGAATGAATCATTTAAGACGCAGCAGTTATAGGATTTTAATAAACTAGAACAAGAGGTCTCAAAGGATCGTTAGTCTGTGGAATTCCTGTCCCCAGATGGAGGCTGGGTCAGTGAATTTATTCAAGGCTGAGGCCGACAGATGTTCGCTATGCGAGAGAGTCAAGGGGGTGAGGGGGGTGGCAGGAAAGTGGGGTTGAGGCCACAGCCAGATCACCCACGGCAGAGCAAGGCTCGACGGGCCGGGTGGCCTATTCCTGCTCCTATATTCCCATGAGACCTTTCAGTGAGTCACCAGAAATAAAACTCTGGCTTTCCTAAGTCCTATTAGACATAGAATGTACAGTGCAGAAATGTAGACATAGAATGTACAGTCGGCCCATCGAGTCTGCACCGACCCTTGGAAAGAACACCCCACACCTCCACCCAACCCCCGTAACTCAGTAACCCCACCCAATCATTTTGGACACTAAGGGCAATTTATCATGGCCAATCCACCTAACCTGCACACTTTTGGACTTGTGGGAGGAAACCGGAGCACCCGGAGGAACCCTACGCAGACACGGGGAGAACGTGCAGACTCCACACTGACAGGGACCCAAGCCGGGAATCGAACCAGGGACCCTAGAGCTGTGAAGCAACTGAGCTAACCACTGTGCTACTGTGCTGCCCATTGAAAGAGCAAAAATAATCAAGGTGAGTCCATCCAGGAATTTGTAATCTTCCAATAGGTGAATAACCTGGGCACCACGGTAGTTAGCACTGGGACTGCGGCGGTGAGGACCCGAGTTCGAATCCTGGCCCCGGGTCACTGTCCGTGTGGAGTTTGCACATTCTCCCTGTGTCTGCGTGGGTTTCACCCCCACAACCCAAAAGATGTGCAGCGTAGGTGGACTGGCCATGCTAAATTGCCCCTAAATTGGAAAGAAAATAATTGGATACTCTAAATTTTTTTTTTTTAAAGGAGAATAATCCAATAGCTCCCATACTGGGAGACTCCGAAAGGTATTTCAGCAATAATTCTGGAACAAAAGTTATCTTATAATGTTGTTAATCAATTATAACCCCTTGGGGGGACTTCCGGGTGCGGCGATGACCAGCTAAGTCGCAAGTTTCGGCAGCTCCCGTTGGAACGGACTTTTGGGCTCTTAATAGGAGCCCCAACGGCAATTTAAACGGCCAAAAACACTGTGCGGTAAACCAGAAGGGAATCCCCCCTGGACACGCATGGATAAGGGAGAGGATAGCAGCCGGATTGCGGAGGATCCTCTGGAGCAGCGGCAAGGAAGGGAAGCTCAAAGCAAGATGGCGTCGGAAGGTGGCCGCTTGTTATGGGGCCCGGACCAACAAGAGTTCCTGCGGCGGTGTGGAAGAGCTGAAAAAGGAGTTGAAGAAGGAGCTGTTGGCCCCGATATTACAGGCGATTGAAGGGCTAAAGGAGGAGCAGAGGACCCAGGAGCTGGAGCTTCGGGTCGTGAAGGCAAAGGCTGCTGAAAACGAAGACGAAATACAGGGCCTGGTGGTGAAGGCAGAGACGCACGAGGCACAGCACAAAAGGTGTGTGGAAAGGTTGGAAGTACTGGAGAATAACTCGAGGAGGAAGAATCTAAGGGTTCTGGGTCTTCCCGAAGGCGCAGAAGGGGCGGACGTCGGGACAAATGTGAGCACGATGCTTCACTCGCTAATGGGATCGGAGGCCCCGACGGGCCCTTTGGAGGTGGAGGGAGCTTATCGAGTTCTGGCACGAAGACCGAAGGCTGGAGAAATACCCCGAGCTATAATGGTGAGGTTTCTCCGCTATAATGACAGAGAGACGGTCCTCAGATGGGCGAAGAAAACTCCGGTGTAGGTGGGAGAACGCGGTGATCCGCATATACCAGGTTTGGAGTGCGGAGGTGGCGAGAAGGAGGGCAAGTTTTAATCGGGCTAAGGCGGTGCTTCACAAAAAGAAGATCCAGTTTGGAATGTTGCAACCGGCGAGATTGTGGGTCACACACCAAGGGAAGCACCACTACTTTGAGACGGCAGAAGAGGCGTGGACATTCATTGTGGACGAGAAGCTGGAATAGTCTGGCGAGAGAAAGAACTTTTGGGACAAAGTGGTGGGGTGATTATGTGGGGCGAGAAAAAGGGTGGGGGATGTTTTTTTTTTCAATTTGTTGGTTTTGCGATCCTGTAACTTTTCTCTCTTCCCCATGGGGGGCGGGGGGGAGTGTATGAGGAACTGTGGGCGCCGGCCATTAGGGGCGGGGCCGAGTGGGAAACGCGGGCTTTGTTCCCGCGCTATGGTAATTATGGCGGAAACAGGGATGCAGGAAGGAGGGGGCCTCGCACAGTGGGGGCCGAGGACAAGGGGGGGAAGCCGAGGTCAGCCAGAGTTCACTGACTTCTGGGAGCAACATGGGGGGTGCAACTACGCTAGAGGGGGATCTAGCGGAGGGGGGGGGTGTTAACTGGGTTGCTGCTGCTAAGGAGAAGGGGGAGCTGTTATGGGATGGGGTGGTCGAGGTGGGAGGGCGCCGTCGGGGGGATATACGTACTTGGGAACCGGGTGAGGAGCCGGGTTAAAAAAGGGGATGGCTAGTCGACAAGGGGGTGGGGGGTAAAGAGCCCCCCAACCCGGCTGATCCCGTGGAACGTGAGAGGGCTGAACGGGCCGATTAAAAGGGCACGGGTACTCGCACACCTAAAGAAATTAAAGGCAGATGTGGTTATGTTGCAGGAGACGCATCTGAAACTGATAGACCAGGTCAGACTACGTAAAGGATGGGTGGGGCAAGTGTTTCATTCGGGTTTAGATGCGAAGAACAGGGGGGGTGGCTATTTTAGTGGGGAAACGGGTACTGTTTGAGGCAAAGACCATAGTGGCGGATAGTGGGGGTAGATATGTGATGGTGAGTGGCAGATTGCAAGGGGAGGCGGTGGTTCTGGTGAACGTATATGCCCCGAACTGGGATGATGCAAATTTTATGAGGTGTATGTTGGGACGTATCCCGGACCTGGAGGCGGGAAAGTTGGTAATGGGGGGAGACTTCAATACGGTGCTTGATCCAGGGCTGGACCGGTCGAGGTCCAGGACCGGGAGGAGGCCGGCAGCGGCCAGGGTACTCAAGGACTTCATGGAACAGATGGGAGGGGTAGACCCCTGGAGATTTATTAGGCCTAGGAGTAAGGAGTTCTCATTTTTCTCCCATGTTCACAAAGTATACTCACGGATAGACTTTTTTGTCTTGGGAAGGGCACTGATTCCGAAGGTGACAGGGACGGAATATACGGCCATAGCTATTTCGGACCACGCTCCACATTGGGTAGACCTGGAGGTAGGAGAGGAAAAAGAACAGCACCCACTCTGGAGAATGGATATGGGCTTATTGGCGGATGAGGGGGTATGTTTAAGGGTGAGGGGGTGCATCGAAAGGTACTTGGAGCTTAATGACAATGGAGAGGTTCAGGTGGGAGTGGTCTGGGAGGCATTGAAGGCGGTGGTTAGAGGGGAACTGATATCCATAAGGGCACATAAAGGTAAGCAAGAGGGTAAAGAAAGGGAGCGATTGCTGAAAGAACTTTTGAGGGTGGACAGGCAATGTGCGGAGGCACCGGAGGAGGGACTGTACAGGGAAAGACAAAGGCTACATGTGGAATTTGACCTGCTGACCACGGGTAAGGCAGAGGCACAGTGGAGGAGGGCACAGGGTGTACAGTATGAGTATGGAGAGAAGGCGAGTCGGCTACTGGCCCACCAATTGAGGAAGAGGGGAGCAGCGAGGGAGATAGGTGGGGTGAGAGATGAGGAGGGAGAGATGGAACAGGGAGCGGAGAGAGTGAACGGGGTGTTCAAGGCATTCTATGAGAGGTTATATAAGGCTCAGCCCCCGGAAGGGAAGGAGGGAATGATGCATTTCCTGGATCAGCTGGAATTCCCTAAGGTGGAGGAGCAGGAGAGGGTGGGACTGGGAGCACAGATTGAGATGGAGGAGGTGGTAAAAGGGATTGGGAGCATGCAGGCGGGGAAGGCCCCGGGACCGGACGGATTCCCGGTGGAATTTTATAGGAAGTATATGGACCTACTGGCCCCGCTTTTGATGGGAACCTTTAATGAGGCCAGGGAAAGGGGGCAGCTGCCCCCGACTATGTCGGAGGCAACGATATCGCTCCTTTTGAAGAAGTAAAAAGACCCGCTGCAGTGTGGGTCCTACAGGCCCATTTCCCTTTTAAATGTAGATGCTAAGCTCCTGGCTAAGGTGATGGCAACAAGGATAGAGGACTGTGTCCACGAGGATCAAACTGGGTTCGTTAAGGGGAGACAGCTGAACACGAACATACGGAGGTTGCTAGGGGTAATGATGATGCCCCCACCAGAGGGGGAGGCGGAGATAGTGGTGGCGATGGACGCCGAGAAAGCATTTGACAGAGTGGAGTGGGATTATCTGTGGGAGGTGCTGAGGAGATTTGGTTTTGGAGAAGGGTATATCGGATGG
Organism: Scyliorhinus torazame; assembly: GCF_047496885.1. Classification (NCBI taxonomy): domain Eukaryota; kingdom Metazoa; phylum Chordata; class Chondrichthyes; order Carcharhiniformes; family Scyliorhinidae; genus Scyliorhinus; species Scyliorhinus torazame. The sequence continues at coordinate 17,470,350 of NC_092718.1, read as the reverse complement.
GTACAGCTGCTGTATAGGGCCCCGGTGGCGAGCGTGGTCACGAACAGACACAGGTCTGACTACTTCCGTCTTCATAGAGGGACGAGGCAGGGGTGTCCCCTGTCTCCGTTACTGTTTGCATTGGCGATTGAGCCCCTGGCTATAGCACTGAGGGGCTTCAGGAAGTGGAGGGGAGTACTCAGGGGAGGAGAAGAGCACCGGGTATCCTTGTATGCAGATGATTTATTGCTGTATGTTACGGACCCAGTGGAGGGGATGCCTGAGATAATGCAGACACTCAGGGAGTTTGGGGAATTTTCGGGGTATAAATTGAATATGGGGAAGAGTGAGTTGTTTGTGGTACATCCGGGGGAGCAGAGCAGGGGAATAGATGACTTACCGCTGAGGAAGGTAACAAGAGATTTCCGGTACTTAGGGATTCAGATAGCCAGGAGTTGGGGAACCTTACATAGGCTTAATTTAACAAGATTGGTGGAACAGATGGAGGAGGATTTCAAGAGATGAGACATGGTGCCCCTGTCACTGGTGGGTAGGGTGCAGGCGGTCAAAATGGTAGTCCTCCCGAGATTCCTTTTTGTGTTTCAGTGCCTTCCGGAGATGGTCACGAAGGCTTTTTTCAAGAGAATTGAGAAAAGTGTCATGAGTTTTGTGTGGGCCGGGAAGACCCCGAGAGTGAGGAGTAGGTTCTTGCAGCGTAGCAGGGATAGGGGGGGGCTGGCACTACCGAGCCTAAGTGAATATTACTGGGCCGCCAATATCTCAATGGTGTGTAAGTGGATGGGAGAAGGGGAGGGAGCGGCGTGGAAGAGATTGGAGATGGCGTCCTGCAAAGGAACCAGCCTACAAGCAATGGTGACGGCGCCGTTGCCGTTCTCCCCAAAGAAATACACCACAAGTCCAGTGGTGGTGGCAACACTAAAAATTTGGGGGCAGTGGAGACGACATAGGGGAAGGACGGGAGCCTCGGTGCGGACCCCAATAAGAAATAACCATAGGTTTGTCCCGGGGAGAATAGATGGGGGATTTGGAGCACGGCAGAGAGCTGGGGTTGTGCAACTGAGAGATCTGTTCGTAGACAGGACGTTTGCGAGTCTGGGAGCGCTGACGGAAAAATATGGGTTGCCCCAAGGGAATGAATTTCGATACATGCAACTGAGGGCTTTTGCGAGGCAGCAGGTGAGGGAATTCCCGCAGCTCCCGATGCAGGAGAGTCAAGATAGAGTGATCTCAGGGACATGGGTGGGGGATGGTAGGGTGTCGGATATATACAGGGAAATGAGGGACGAGGGGGAAATCATGGTGGATTAGCTGAAGGGGAAATGGGAAGAAGAGCTGGGGGAAGAGATTGAGGAGGGGCTGTGGGCTGATGCCCTACGTAGGGTAAACTCGTTGTCCTTGTGCGCCAGGCTAAGCCTGATACAATTCATGGTTTTACACAGAGCGCATATGACCGGAGCAAGGCTCAGTAAATTTTTCGGGGTAGATGATAGGTGTGGGAGATGCTCGAGAAGCCCAGCAAACCACACCCACATGTTTTGGTCATGTCCGGCAGGGGTTTTGGGTGGGGGTGGCAAAGGTGCTTTCGAAGGTGGTGGGGGTCCGGGTCGAGCCAGGCTGGGGGTTGGCTATATTCGGGGTTGCAGAAGAGCCGGGCGTGCAGGAGGCGAAAGAGGCTGATGTCTTGGCCTTTGCGTCCCTAGTAGCCCAGCGAAGGATATTGCTTATGTGGAAGGAAGCCAAACCCCCGGGCGTGGAGACCTGGATAAATTACATGGCAGGGTTTATAAAACTAGAACGGATAAAGTTCGCACTAAGGGGTTCGGCTCAAGGGTTCACCAGGCGGTGGCAACCGTTCATTGACTACCTCGCAGAACGATAAAGGAAATGGGAAGGTAACAGCAGCAACCCAGGGGGGGGGGGGGGGGGGAGAGCCCGGGCGGGTCCTCAGGGGTGTTTTTGTATAGATATTTGTATTAGGCTATGTATATTGGATTGTTTGATTTTATTTTTGGAGAGTTATTATTTTTGATATGGCAGTTGCCATTTAGTTTATATATTATTTATTTATTTGTTAAAAATGGCCACTGTTATTTATACTGTTTTACTGTTGCAAAAAGGAAAACCTTTGTATTGTTTTGTGTGGCAAAAAAATTTGATTAAAATATATATATTTTTTAAAATTATAACCCGTTGGATTCCACGCACCGCAACATAGTGACGGGCCTTCTTTGCAATTGTTCTTCCTTTCTGAATTCCAGCTCTACCATCTTCCTGTTACAGCCGCAGTCTGTTTGTCCAATACAGTGGCCTCAACCCTCCTTTCCTTGCTAAGCCCATCACAGCTGCTAGTCACCATTTCTGTGAAGAAATGTTTTCTTGGCATCTGACTTAAAACTTGTCTCCTCCACCTTGTCCATCCCCATTTTCCAATCCTCTGAGATCTCTGTGCTTCTGCAATTTCTGCCTCTTGGGCATCTCGCTCCAGTGTTGGTGGCTGTGCCCTCAGCTGCCAAAGTTCCCAAGCTCAGGATTTCCCTTCCCGAACCTTCCCATCCCTCCAGCCTTCTCTCCCCCTTTAAAGAAAGATGTGGAGATGCCGGTGTTGGACTGGGGTGGGCACAGTAAGAAGTCACAACGCCAGGTTAAAGCCCAACAGGTTTGTTTCGAATCACTAGCCTTCGGAGCACTGCTCCTTCCTCAGGTTTAAACAAAGAAAATTAATAATAATAATAATAATCTTTATTATTGTCACAAGTAGGCTTACATTAACACTGCAGTGAAGTTACTGTGAAAAGCTCCTTGTCGCCACATTTCGGCGCCTGTTCGGGTACACAGAGGGAGAATTCAGAATGTACAAATTACGTAACAAGCACATGTTTCGGGACTTGTGGGAGGAAACCGGAGCACCCGGAGGAAACCCACGCAGACACGGGGAGAACGTGCAGACTCCACACAGACAGTGACCCAAGCCGGGAATTGAACCTGGGACCCTGGTGCTGTGAAGCAACAGTGCTCACCACTGTGCTACCGTGCCGCCCACATAATTCCCTGTTTTCTCTTAACTTCCTTTTTTTAACAGTGGGGGTTACATTAGCTACCCTCTAATCTGTCGGAACTGTTCCAGAGTCTATAAAATCTTGGACGTTGGAGAAAATCAATGATTCCAAAAGGAAATTGAGTGGCCGTTTGTGGGAACTGACAGGATAGGGTGGGGGGAATAGAACTGACTGGATTGTTCTACAGAGAGCCAGAATGGACTAAATGGGACAAATGGCCGCCTTCTGTGCTGCAACAACTCGAGGACCCTAAATCTTTGATCACCTGTCACAATATCTCCTTATTTGGCTCTGTGCCAAATGGAGTTTGATCATTTCCCCTGTGAAGCATCTTGGGATCGTTTACGATATTAAGGGTGTTGTTGGATGTCTAAAATTTATCAGAACAGAAAGGAGAAGGAGAATGTTTTTGTCTCTGATTCAAACATACAAAACAGCAAATGGTGAACAAAATTGCAGGTGATGGCCAAGACTGCTCATTCTGCTGCTGCTCTGAGAACGTTGCGTAATTTCTAGAGTTAGATATAGCTCTTCGAGCTAAAGGGATATGGGGGGGGGGGGGGGGGGAGATGGGATCAGGGTATTGAACTTGATGATCAGCCAAGATCATAATCAATGGCGGAGCAGGTTCAAAGGGCCGAATGGCCTCCTCCTGCTTCTATTTTCTACTTTTCCATGTTCAATAATCTTTATTAGTGTCACAAGTAGGCTAATATTAACACGGCAATGAAGTTACAGTGAAAATCCCCTAGTCGTTACATTCCAGCACCTGTTCGGGTACACGGAGGGAGAATTCAGAATGCCCTTAAAAGCACGTCTTTCGGGGCTTGTATGAGGAAACCAGAGTGCTCGGAGGAGACCCACGCAGTCACGGAGAGAACGCACAGCTCTCCCAAACCGGGAATCGAACCCGGGTCCTTGGTGCTGTGAAGCAACAGTGCAGCAGATTCCTATTCCGAACAGGTTCAATTCTCCATGAAGTAATATTGGCATGTCTCAGGGAATGACCCTATTAGGAGCTCACCTCCTCACTCTCAACGATGGACGCCAGACCTCAGCAGTATGGTAAACTGCTTCCAAATCACGTGTTTTACAAATAGGTCCCTGCAAAGTTATTCGGAATGGGCCCCGCTTCTGTTTATAATGCAAACTTATGAAATGAAAAATAAAATGAAAATGAAATGAAAATCGCTTATTGTCACAAGTAGGCTTCAATGAAGTTACTGTGAAAAGCCCCTAGTCGCCACGTTCTGGTGCCTGTTCGGGGAGGCTGGTACAGGAATTGAACCGTGCTGCTGGCCTGCCTTGGTCTGCTTTAAAAGCCAGCTATTTAGCCCAGTGTGCTAAACCAGCCCCTTATCAATCCAGCAGGTCGGCAAAGAAATAAAGAGGGACGACTGATCTACTGAAACAGTCTGACCAGTGTTCGAGCACTGGTAACCGGGTATGATCACAGATTGACACCTCACCTGAGAGATACAGTGCTAGAAAACATGATAGTGAAACATTGCGGTCATTTTTAAGAAAGAGGCAGCTGGGCTGGAAGTTCTACCAACATTTGTTTCCCTGTTCATACATGGCGTTCATCGCGGTAATATTTAATGCATTCATTGCAAATATTATAGAGCAATGAGTGTTGACATCAAACAGAAGATGGGCTGGCCAGCTTTGTGAATGGAGGTGGGAGAGATTATCTCTCCGTTTGTTAAAACCAGGATTCTGTGGAGAAAACGGAGAGCGGGCTGGACAAAGCTGCTGAGAGATGAGTCAGACCTTTACTGGTTGGTGACAAAACCTTGAGCCAGTTTCCACAAATGCACATTTGGCAGCTGGCTCGCAGTCAAAGGCAGACGCTCCTTCCATCCCCCGACCACAGGGAGACTGAAATCAAACGTGAAGTCCACTGCTGTCCCTGGTGAGGCGAACCGACACGGCGAGGATGAGAGATTTAAACTTAGATGCCTTCTTAGGGCTGCCAACTCCGCTGGGTGACATTGGCAGAGGTGATGTCACCAGACTCCTGGCCACATGCCCATCCAGGGGGGGCGCAGAGCCCAAAGCCCCGAGCACTAGATACCAGGCTCCATGCTGACAAACAGCTGCCTCAGGTTCCGCTCTCCACCAGCAGCAGCCCTGACCCCCGCCCCCCCTGCCCTCGATAGTTCCGTTCACATCAATCGACTTGCACGTAAGACCTCACCTTGTTGCCATGACTCCCTGGGCTGCTGCACGGTCAATTCCAGCCCCACTTGACCCAGAGTCGCAACACAAGTGAAATTCGAAGTTGGCTGAGCCAATAAACTGCAGTCACCAGACATAGGAATTTAACACAAATAATTTTTTATTATTTAACAGTAATATAATTAAACTGACTCAAATGTAACGGACAACCTAATACCGCTTATCCAACCCTTGGCTTTCCACCTCATCTTACTCTGCACACACACATGCACACACACACACATGCACACACGAACACACACGCATAGCACACACATGCAAAACACGCAGACACACACATGCACACACACATGAATACACACATACAGCACACACAACACACATACACACACATGCACATAGACATATACACATGCACAGCACACACAACACACACACAACACAAATGCACACAGACGTATACACATGCACAGCACACACAACACACACACAGATACACACACGTGCTCACACAGCCAACATAAAGGGAAAGGATGGTGGATAGGGACAAAAAAATGTTGCGAAAGTAAAAAGGATAAAAGATCTCCGATGCACTATTGTGGTTTTCAGTTAAAATCTTTCAGGAGTTCAAGCTTTCACTTCGATGATTCTTCTTTCTAAGCTTGAGAGGGTTCCTCTGGCAAGGCTATCTACTTTCTCTGTAGATTCAAGATCATTTAAATAAATTTGTACCAGGCACTCACTGGTGTTAGAACAATAAAGCAGTTCTTTACTTCAGCAGAGAGTTTCTCCTTTGTTTGAGGTCCAATCACTTCTGCCCAGCTCTCTCGGAAGGATCCCGCAGGAATCAGTCACTGACTGTTGTCAGGGCGAACACTCTCCCTGGCCAACCCACAGGTTACAAGTCAGCCAATCGAACCGACTTCTTCCAAAGCTGCTTCTTAGCAAAGCAGCACGGTAGCATGGTGGTTAGCTCAGTTGCTTCACAGCTCCAGGGTCAAAGGTTTGATTCCCGGCTTGGGTCATAGTCTGTGCGGAGTCTGCATGTTCTCCCCGTGTCTGCGTGGGTTTTTTCCGGGTGCTCCGGTTTCCTCCCACAGTCCAAAGATGTGCAGGTTAGGTGGATTGGCGATGATAAATTGCTCTTTGTGTCAAAAAGGTTAGATAGGATTACAGGGATAGGTGGAGGTGTGGGCTTAAATGGGGTGCTCTTTCCTAAGGGCCGGTGCAGACCCGATGGGCCAAATGGCCTCCTCCTACACTGTAAATTCTATGATTAAGATTTCCTCTACACCAATGAGTCTGTTTTCTCCTTTCCTAAAACAAATCCTGTTAACACACGGCCCCGACTAGCAGGTTGCCTCCCCTGAAGTCCACAGCTTAAAGGTGCATTCCAATTATGGATACTTCTCGAATTCATCTTTTTTTTTGCCATGTTTGGACCCAGGCTCTAAGGAGGTTTGAAGTGGTCCTGGCGGAGCAGTGAGTATTGGTGGGCAGATTATTGGTGCGCAAGGGTTGCTGGATAACACAGGCAATAGCACCTTCCAACACTTTGCACCGGCAATTTAATGGGAATAAAAATGGAGAGATGAAAGACCATTCGTCACCTTGATATCATCTGCTTTATACCTTTGCACCTTATTCAGACGTCCCTCTGTCTTCTAGGGCTCCACGTATGTCTCAGTTAACTGACCCAAGTGATTTGCAAAAGGAGGTTTTCATAGATCGTAGAATTTACAGTGCAGAAGGAGGCCATTCGGCCCATCGAGTCTGCACCGGCGATTGGAAAGAGCACCCTACTTGGCGTCCATGATGACTGACGAGTCCATTGAGGGATCCACAGACTATCACATGTGGGATAGGTGATGGTTGAAGAATGGAGTAGAAGACTTGCCTGGGGAGGGGTGGGTGGGGCGGGGTGGGGGGGTGGGGGGAGGGGGAGGGGGTGTTGGGGGTACGGGGGTTTAAGCTCCTTTTTTTTCGTGGATCTGGCTTCTCTGTGCTCTTGGCAAAATCTCTCAAGGCGCTCGGTGCTTTCAAATATGCTCATTTTGGACAGTCGGTCCTGGGTCAGGAATTCCCACAATTAGGTAGGAATGTTGAATCCCTTCAGGGATGCTTTGAGGTTGATCCTAAAGTGATCCCTTGGTCCTCCTGAGAGTCGCTTCCAGCTATGAAGTTCGGAACACTGCAGATGTACCCAGTGCCTGATATCAGGCACAATGTCACCCCCCCCTCCCCCCCCCCCCCCCCAATGTTTGGAGGAAGGGGGGAGGAAGTAGTATTTAGTCTCAATCCTCTAGCCGTACTGGTATAGACAGGACGAATGGATCAACTAACCTTTTCCTGTCTGTGAACCTTGTCTGTTTGAACGTAAATACTTAATGTAATGTTTGTACGTAAATACTTAGGGGCTGGTTTAGCACAGGGCTAAAGAGCTGGCTTTTAAACAGACCAAGGCAGGCCAGCAGCACTGTTCAATTCCCCTACCAGCCTCCCCGAACAGGCGCCGGAATGTGGCGACTAGGGGCTTTTCACAGGAACTTCATTTGAAGCCTACTTGTGACAATCAGCGATTTTCATTTCATTTCATTTCAAAAAGTCGGCCCAGGCACGGGGAAAGACACTTGATCCTTCCTCCTTTCCCTGACCACTGGAGCTGTTGATAATGAGGATTCTAGGAGCTTGCATAGAGGAAGTGTCAATGCTTCCTGCATTGATGCCTCGCTCACACAGGCAACTGGTTTTAAAGCGCGGAGGAAAAGGTGTTTTACCAGTTACTCCCTCGCCTTGGCTTTCCAAAACCACATTTTATTTCCATGTTGGGATTCTCGGCGCTGGCTGGAAGGAGGTCAGCGGTGAAATGAGATGAACATAGTGCGCCGGAGCTGAATCACTTCAGGGGGAAAACGTCGTCATTACCTCGGGGAGTTTTATAGATCTTGTCATTTCAGCTGGACGCTTTAATTAAACTGTCTCGCATCAGTCTGACTGAAGAACTCCCACACCCTCTGATTGCAGCCCTCTCAATAGACCCCTGGCGGAGGATGCTACATTTATTTAATGCATTCACTCGAGTTCTGCGTTGAAGTTAAACACTCCTTTATATTTTTCCAGTAACGGCTGCCCTCCAGGGTGACCTTTCCTCATTAAGCCTTCTCCTTCTCCTCCCCCCCCCCCATGTTCTCAGGATATATTCCCACAGGACCTCATGCAAGTGGCCATTCTTGTGTGACCCGAGACAGCGCAGACTGTTAGAGCTGGATAGCAGCTAAGCCCAAACATCCAGACTCACGGCAATGGGCAACAGCCCTAATTGACTCGGTGCGTTTGTCTATGGGGTGGAGGGGACAGAGCTCCTATATTGCAACAGTGAATGTACGAAAAAAACTCACAATTGACTGCAAAGCAAGTTGGGACATCCTGAGGGTGTAATAGGTGCTATGTAAATGAAAAGCTTTCTTTCCTGCTGCTGCCCAATGCTGAGCAGGACTTGAACTGGGAACTCCTGGTTTTCCAGGCCGCATGTTACACCAATTCCTACTGCGCTACTGAATGAGCCTTAAATTGAGTTTGTGACGTGCAAAGTGCCTGTGCCGCACGCGTGTGATTCAGAAGACTGTGGGTTCAAGACCCACTCGAGTGATTTGAGTTCAACATCCTTGGCTGAGACTCCAGTGCCGTTCTAGAACATAGAACAGTACAGCACACAGTACAGGCCCTTCGTCCCACGATAGTGTGCCAACCATGTTGTGCTGGGCGCTCTGGATCCGTGGAACACATACAGGTCACCAACACTTGAAATAGTGCAACACTATTTTATTGAATCATTAACTGTTGTAACATACTCTGACTGTGGGTTAACACAATACTAGCTTTAACTAAAGACCTTTGCCTTGTCCTAACCAGTCGATGCACTCAGCACATGGTGAATGTCTGTGCTGCAGGCTGTGAGCTCTGTCCTCCTAGCTAGCTGCAGCTCGAATGAGCAGGAACTCTGATGCCCCCTGTCTTTATAGTGCGTGTGCTCTAACTGGTGATTGGCTGCGGTGTTGTGTATGTTGATTGGTCCCACTGTGTGTCCATCAGTGTGTGTCTGCACCATGATATACTGGTGTATATTATGACAGACCATTTATCCTAATCTAAGATCAACCTAACCTACACTCCTTCAGTTTAACGCTGTCCATGTGCCTGTCCAAGAGTCGCTTAAATGTCCCGAATGACTCTGACTCCACCACCTCCGCTGGCAGTGCATTCCACACACCCACCACTCTCTGTGTAAAGAACCTGCCTCTGACATCTCCCCTATACTTTCCTCCAATCACCTTAAAATTATGTCCCCTCGTGACAGCCATTTCCACCCTGGGGAAAAGTCTCTGGATATCCACTTTATCCATGCCTCATCACCTTGTACACCTCTATCAAGTCACCTCTCTGCCTCCTTCGCTCCAGTGAGAAAAGCCGTAGCTCCCTCAACCTTTCTTCATAAGACATGCCCTCCAGTCCAGGCAGCATCCTGGTAAATCTCCTCTGTACCCTCTCTGAAGCATCCACAGCCTTCCTATAATGAGGCGACCAGAACTGGACACGATATTCCAAGTGAGGTCTAACCAAGGTTTTATAAAGCTGCAGCAAAACGTCACGGCTCTTAAACTCAATCCCCCTGTTAATGAAAGCCAACACACCATACGCCTTCTTCACAACCCCATCAACCTGGGAGGCAACTTTGAGGGGTCGATGTACGTGGACCCCAAGATCCCTCTGTTCCTCCACACTTCCAAGAATCTTGCCTTTAACCCTGTAATCAGCGTTCAAATTCGACCTTCCAAGATGAATCACTTCACATTTATCAAGGTTGAACTCCATCTGCCACTTCTCAGCCCAGCTCTGCATCCTGCCAATGTCCTGTTGTAACCTGCAACAGCCCTTAACACTATCTACAACTCCCCCAACCTTCGTGTCATCGGCAAACTTACTGAGGGATTGGTGCACTGGTGAAGCTGCCGTCTTTCAGACCAAGCCGTTAAACAGAGGCGGTGTCTGCCCTCTCATGGGTGTGGCAAATGATCCCACGGCAGTGTTTTGAAGAAGAGCGGGGGATTATCCCCATGTCCCAGCCAATAGCTATCCCTGAAGTGGGTGATCGCTGTGCGTGGGATCCTGCTGTGCGCAAATTGACCATCGCGTTCCCTGCACAACATGGAGCACACTTTGAGTGCACAGCAAGGATGGGAATATTTAAAATTGAGGTATCGCTTAACCTGGAGCTAATTAGGTCAGCGAGCACAGGGGGTGATGAGCCGAGTGTCGAAGGGGACTGGGAGCGAGTTGGGATACGCGTGGCCCAGTTTTGGATAAGCTCAAGATGACGGAGGGCAGAATGTGGGTGACGGGCCAGGAGTGAGTTAGAACATTCAACGGGAGAACACAGAGCGAACAAGCGCAATTTCCTGTTGGACGAAGAATCACAAATCAGTCGCAGCTTCCCCTCCCCCCCACAGGAGCTGAGCTTCGGACACACATTGAGATGTGACAGAAAGGGGATGACGGACCCTAGCATGAATCTTTTATTGTGCGAGACAGAAAGGAAGATGATTAGGAACTCTTTATCTAATGCACCATGTGGCTTGGAAACTAGGTCACTGGGCAATTAATGATGAAACTCCATATGTCACATTAAAGCCAAACAGGGAACGGCCAATTGAAAACATTCAGGAAATTAAGAACCAGCCTGGTCTGTTTTCCAATAATTCCAGTTAAACCCCGGGAGATCTCCGAGCCAGTGATAAATACCAGGAGGAAAACAAGGCAGAGGATGTTCAAACCCTTGTTGAGGAAGATTGCAAGCAGAATACAGGTTCAGGTTTATTTTTCAACTTTTATAACAAAGGAATTAGCACTCAGCTCTAAGCACACTGAAAACCGACAACTGATTATCTAATTATCCAGCGCCTCTTCGTTCTTTAACATCAGCCTGTTGTTGCTGAGGGTTTGCAGCTTCACAGGACTGAGAATAGCAGCAATTTGTTTTTGGGAAGAACTCCCCTGTACTTCTTCACAATAGTGTAACGGGATTTCTTCACTCCAGAGAGGTTTAATCTCTGCTGCTAAAGAAGGTGCCTCCGAGATAGTCGAACATTATTCTCATTACGGCCCTCCCAGAGCGCAGCGCTCCCTCACTACTGCCTCTGACCAGCAGGTCACTCCCCCAGTACTGAGGCTGTGACAGTGCAGCACTCCCTCAATACTGACCCTCTGACAGTGCAGCACTCCCTTAGTGCTGCCCCTGACCAGCAGGTCACTTGCTCAGTACTGACGCTGTGACATTGCAGCGCTCCCGGAGTACTGACCCTCTGACAGTGCGGCACTCCCTCAGTACTGACCCTCTGACAGTGCAGCTCTCCCTCAGTACTGACCCTCTGACAGTGCGGCACTCCCTCAGTACTGACCCTCTGACAGTGCAGCTCTCCCTCAGTACTGACCCTCTGACAGTGTAGCACTCCCTCAGTACTGACCCTCTGACAGTGTGGGTCTCTCTCAGGGCTGACCCTCTGACAGTGCGGCACTCACTCAGTACTGACCCTCTGACAGTGCGGCACTCCCTCAGTACTGACCATCTGACAGTGCGGCACTCCCTCAGTACTGACCCTCTGACAGTGCAGCACCCCCTCAGTACTGACCCTCTGACAGTGCGGCGTTCCCGAAGGACTGACACTCTGACAGTGCAGCACTCCCTCAGTACTGACCCTCTGACAGTGCAGCAGTGCCTCAGTTCTGACCCGCTGACAGTGCGGCGTTCCCCAAGGACTGACACTCTGAAAGTGCAGCACTCCCTCAGTACTGCCCCTCTGACAGTGCGGCACTCCCTCTGTACTGACGCTCGGACAGTGCAGCAATCCCTCAGTCCTGACCCTCTGACAGTGCAGCACTCCCTCAGATTTGACCCTCTGACAGTGCAGCACTCCCTCAGTACTGATCCTCTGACAGTGCGGCACTCCCTTTGTACTGACGCTCGGACAGTGCAGCAATCCCTCAGTACTGACCCTCTGACAGTGCAGCACTCCCCCAGTACTGACCCTCTGACAGTGCAGCACTCCCTCAGTACTGATCCTTTGACAATGTGGCACTCCCTAAGGACTGACACTCTGACAGTGCGGCACTCCCTCAGTACTGACCCTCTGACAGTGCAGTGCACCCTCAGTACTGACCCGCTAACAGTGCAGCACTCCCTCAGTACTGACCCTCTGACAGTGCAGCACTCCCTCAGTACTGACCCTCTGACAGTGCAGCGTTCCCTAAGGACTGACACTCTGACAGTGCGGCACTCCCTCAGTACTGGCCCACTGACAGTGCAGCGCACCCTCAGTACTGACCCTCTGACAGTGCGGCGTTCCCTAAGGACCGACACTCTGACAGTGCGGCACTCCCTCAGTACTGACACTCGGACAGTGCAACAATCCCTTAATACTGACCCTCTGACAGTGCAGCATTCCCTCAGTACTAGCCCTCTGACAGTGCAGCACTCCCTCAGTACTGAACATCTGATAGTGCAGCACTCCCTCAGTACTGAGCCTCTGACAGTGCAGCTCTCCCTCAGTACTGCCTCAGTACTGGCACTCTGACAGTGCAGCACTCCCTCAGTACTGACCCTCTGACAGTGCAGCATTCCCTCAGTACTGACCCTCTGAAGGTGCGGCACTCCTTCAGTACTGACCCTCTGATAGTGCAGCACTCCCTCAGTCCTAACCCTCTGACAGTGCGGCACTCCTTCATTACTGACCCACTGATAGTGTAGCACTCCCTCAGTACTGACCCTCTGACAGTGCAGCCCCCCCTCAGTACTGACCCTCTGACAGTGTAGCACTCCCTCTGTACTGACGCTCGGACAGTGCAGCAATCCCTCAGTACTAACCCTCTGAAGGTGCGGCACTCCTTCAGTACTGACCCTCTGATAGTGCAGCACTCCCTCAGTACTGACCCTCTGAAGGTGCAGAACTACCTCAGTACTGGCCCTCGGACAGTGCAGCACTCCTTCATTACTGACCCGCTGACAGTGTAGCACTCCCTCAGTACTGGCCCTCTGACAGTGCAGCACTCCTTCATTACTGACCCACTGACAGTGTAGCACTCCCTCAGTACTGACCCTCTGACAGTGCAGCACCCCCTCAGTACTAACCCTCTGACAGTGTAGCACTCCCTCTGTACTGACGCTCGGACAGTGCAGCAATCCCTCAGTACTAACCCTCTGAAGGTGCGGCACTCCTTCAGTACTGACCCTCTGATAGTGCAGCACTCCCTCAGTACTGACCCTCTGAAGGTGCAGCACTCCCTCAGTACTGGCCCTCTGACAGTGCAGCACTCCTTCATTACTGACCCGCTGACAGTGTAGCACTCCCTCAGCACTGGCCCTCTGACAGTGCAGCACCCCCTCAGTACTGACCCTCTGACAGTGTAGCACTCCCTCAGTACTGACTCTCAGAGAGTGCAGCACTCCCTCAGTACTGACTCTCAGACAGTGCAGCACTCCCTCAGTACAGATGTTCGGACAGTGCAGCACCCCCTCAGTACTGACCCTCTGATAGTGTAGCACTCCCTCTGTACTGACCCTCTGACAGTGCAGCTCTCCCTCAGTATTGACCCTCTGACAGTGTAGCACTCCCTCTGTACTAACGCTCGGACAGTGCAGCAATCCCTCAGTCCTGGCCCTCTGAAAGTGCAGCACTCCCTCAGTATTGACCCTCTGACAGTGTGGCACTCCCTCAGTACTGACCCTCTGACAGTGCAGCACCCCCTCAGTGCTGACCCTCTGACAGTGTAGCACTCCTTCAGTACTGACTCTCAGACAGTGCAGCACTCCCTCAGTACTGACCCTCTGACAGTGCGGCACTCCCTCTGTACTGACGCTCGGACAGTGCAGCAATCCCTCAGTCCTGACCCTCTGACAGTGCAGCACTCCCTCAGTACTGACCCTCTGATAGTGTGGTACTCCCTCAGTACTGACCCTCTGACAGTGCAGCACTCCCTCAGTACTGACCCTCTGACAGTGCAGCGCACCCTCAGTACTGACCCTCTGACAGTGCGGCACTCCCTCAGTACTGACCCTCTGACAGTGCAGCCCTCCCTCAGTACTGACCCTCTGACAGTGCAGCACTCCCTCAGTACTGACCCTCTGATAGTGCAGCACTCCCTCAGTACTGACCCTCTGACAGTGCGGCACTCCCTCAGTACTGACCCTCTCACAGTGCAGCAATCCCTCAGTACTGACCCTCTGAAGGTGCTGCGCTCCCTCAGTACTGACCCTCTGACAGTGCGGCGTTCCCTAAGGACTGACACTCTGACAGTGCGGCACTCCCTCAGTACTGGCCCCCTAACAGTGCAGCACTCCCTCAGTACTGACACTCGGACAGTGCAACAATCCCTTAATACTGACCCTCTGACAGTGCAGCATTCCCTCCGTACTAGCCCTCTGACAGTGCAGCACTCCCTCAGTACTGGCCCTCTGACAGTAGAGCGCACCCTCAGTACTGACCCTCTGACGGTGCAGCACTCCCTCAGTACTGACTCTTTGATAGTGCAGTGCACCCTCAGTACTGACCCATTGACAGTGCAGCTCTCCTTCAGTACTGCCACTCTGACAGTGCAGCACTCCCTCAGTACTGACCCTCTGACAGTGCAGCACTCCCTCAGTACTGACCCTCTGAAGGTGCGGCACTCTTTCAGTACTGACCCTCTGATAGTGCAGCACTCCTTCATTACTGACCCACTGACAGTGTAGCACTCCCTCAGTACTGACCCTCTGACAGTGCAGCACCTCCTCAGTACTGAGCCTCTGACAGTGTAGCACTCCCTCTGTACTGACGCTCAGACAGTGCAGCAATCCCTCAGTCCTGACCCTCTGACAGTGCAGCACTCCCTCAGTATTGACCCTCTGACAGTGCGGCACTCCCTCAGTATTGAACCTCCGACAGTGCGGCACTCCCTCAGTACTGACCCTCTGACAGTGCAGCACTCCCTTAGTACTGACCCTCTGAAGGTGCAGCACTCCCTCAGTACTGGCCCTCTGACAGTGCAGCACTCCATCATTACTGACCCACTGACAGTGTAGCACTCCCTCAGTACTGACCCTCTGATAGTGCAGCACTCCCTCAGTACTGACCCTCTGAAGGTGCAGCACTCCCTCAGTACTGGCCCTCTGACAGTGCAGCACTCCTTCATTACTGACCCGCTGACAGTGTAGCACTCCCTCAGTACTGACCCTCTGACAGTGCGGCACTCCCTCAGTACTGGCCCTCTGACAGTGCAGCACTCCTTCATTAATGACCCGCTTACAGTGTAGCACTCCCTCAGTACTGACCGTCTGACAGTGCAGCACTCCCTCAGTACTGACTCTCAGACAGCGCAGCACCCCCTCAGTACTGACCCTCTGACAGTGTAGCACTCCCTCTGTACTGACCCTCTGACAGTGCAGCTCTCCCTCAGTATTGACCCTCTGACAGTTTAGCACTCCCACTGTACTGACGCTCGGCAAGTGCAGCAATCCCTCAGTCCTGACCCTCTGACAGTGCAGCATTCCCTCAGTATTGACCCTCTGACAGTGCGGCACTCCCTCAGTACTGACCCTCTGATAGTGTTACACTCCCTCAGTACTGACCCTCTGACAGTGCAGCAGTCCCTCAGTACTGGCCCTCTGACAGTGCAGCATTCCCTCAGTATTGACCCTCTGACAGTGCGGCACTCCCTCATTACGGACCCTCTGACAGTGCAGCGCTCCCTCAGTACTGACCCTCTGACAGTGCGGCACTCCCTCAGTACTGACCCTCTGACTGTGCGGCACTCCCTCAGTGCTGACACTCTGACAGTGCAGCGCTCCCTCAGTACTGACCCTCTGACAGTGCGGCACTCCCTCAGTACTGACCCTCTGACTGTGCGGCACTCCCTCAGTACTGACCCTCTGACAGTGCAGCATGCCCTCAGTACTGACCCTCCGACACTGCAGCACTCCCTCAGTACTGACCCTCTGACAGTGCAGCATTCCCTCAGTACTGACCCTCCGACAGTGCAGCACTCCCTCAGTACTGACCCTCTGACAGTGCGGCACTCCCCCAGTACTGACCCTCCGACACTGCAGCACTCCCTCAGTACTGACCCTCTGACAGTGCAGCACTCCCTCAGTACTGACCCTCTGACAGTGCGGCACTCCCTCAGTACTGACCCTCTGACAGTGCGGCACTCCCTCAGTACTGACCCTCTGACAGTGCGGCACTCCCTCAGTACTGACCCTCTGACAGTGCGGCACTCCCTCAGTACTGACCCTCTGACAGTGCGGCACTCCCTCAGTACTGACCCTCTGACAGTGCGGCACTCCCTCAGTACCGACCCTCTGACAGTGCGGCACTCCCTCAGTACTGACCCTCTCAGCAGAAATATTGCACAGAAGCTGCTCCCACTTTTCTGACATCACTCTGGTGGAAAAGTGCAGAATCTGCCTCCTGCTTCCTTTGTGGCTGAGTAGGAGCGACACGGAGGGAGTTCCCGACCTGAGAACCCGGGCGGCAGGGGCACAATTACACTGCTGTTTAAATTTAGTTGTGATGAATTATTAGCAAAAGCTTCTTGTGGGACTGAAATATTTATGCAGACATTACTCACCGAAGTGTCTTCTGAACAGGAAGCTAAGATGTTGTCGACAAACGGGTTCCATTTGATGTCCAGTACGTTTCCCTGGTGGCCGCAGACCTTGGGGTAAAGGGGGTCAATGCGGCCAGTCTGAGGGGGGAAAAAAAATCAAGCGTGGTTATCCCAGAACTGATTCTGCGGAAGCTCCTGCATTTAGATAGCGTCTTTTACACAGCCGCCGGGAGGACCTCAGTTGGAGGTTGCATCCAAAACAGCACCGACAACAGTGCAGCACTCCCTCAGGCCTCGCACTCCAATGTCAGCCTGGATTACATGCTCAGGCTCGTGGGGCGGGATTCTCCCCGACCCGGCGGGGCGGGCCGTACCGGCAGCGAGGAGTGGCGTGAACCACTCCGGCGTCGGGCCGCCCGGAAGGTGCGGAATCCTCTGCACCTTCAGGGGCTAGGCCGGCTCCGAAGGGCCTGCCTTCTGATTCACACCCTGCAGTGCTTCCCACTGAGCCACAGGTGAAACCTAAGCTGGACTTTTGCTTCTAAAGCTGGGGGGGCAGGTGTAATTTTCCTGTAAAATCTATTGGACAAAAACAAAAGGCTGGGATTAAGTCGCCTTCCGGCTGGCTGGCTGCTCCAATGGCAAGGGACTGAGGTGGGTGACGGTAAATTACAACGACCCTGGATCCAATTCCCAGCCGACACTCAATTACTGGGGCTCCAATAGCGCTGCTATAAATGGCCCCGGGCCCCCCTGGCTGGGACAGGAGTAAAATCAGTTGGGGACCCCAGTCCAATTCGTTGTCCAGTGACTCGTGCCGAAAGCAGGAGAAGACAGAGGGAACCTTGTTTTGAAAGCTGCAACGGCAGAAAAACCCCTTCAGACACGGACAATATGGTGATGCCCCAAGTGGACGAATAGCCTGTTGACTGGGTGGGAAAGGGTGAGGTGCAGGGTGCTCCCCCTGCTACAATACCAGTTAAGGAGGCACGCCTTCAGGAGAGGAAGGAGGGGAAATGAAAGGATTATGAAAATATATTTTAAGAAATGCATTTTTGCGCTGTGTAAGGTTAATGGTGAGCAGAATAAAAAGGAAAGTAATGCAGGCAGCACGGTGGTGCAGTGGGTTAGCCCTGTTGCCTCACGGCGCCGAGGTTCCAGGTTCGATCCCGGCTCTGGGTCACTGTCCGTGTGGAGTTTGCACATTCTCCCCGTGTTTGCGTGGGCTTTGCCCCCACAACCCAAAGATGTACAGGCGAGGTGGATTGGCCACGCTAAATTGCCCCTCAATTGGAAAAATGAATTGGATACACTAAATTTAAAAAAAAGAAATTTATGCATTTATATAGCGCCTTTAACAATCACCAGATGTCCCCAAAATAGTGCAGTCACTGTTCTAATGTGGAAAATGCAGCAGCCAATTTACACACAGTAGGATCCCACAATCAGTAATGTGATAGAGACGACATCAGCTGTATCTTCTGATGTTCTTTCAGTGACCATGGGGATAACCACCACCCAACACCTACTTTCAAAATAGTCCCACAGGACCTTTTATGTCCCCGCGAGGGGGTGGACCTTTAATGTCCCAAAAGTTGGGAACAAGAAAGAAAAAAAAACATATCTGCCGAAAAACACGGTTAATTATACAAATCCTGTTACTTACTGAAAGTAACGTTTTCAAAGGAATGGAGCAGGGGAACAATTATGAGTGTTTTTCGAAAACGGGGTAAAACGTCGCTTATTGTCACAAGTAGGCTTCAAATGAAGTTACTGTGAAAAGCCCCTAGTCGCCACATTCTGGCGCCTGTTCGGGGAGGCTGGTACGGGAATTGAACCGCGCTGCTGGCCTGCCTTGGTCTGCTTTTAAAAGCCAGCTATTTAGCCCTGTGCTAAACCAGCCCCTGTTGGTAGGGAAAGCAGGGGATTTGCAATGGAAGGTGCTGTAGCAGACTCTGACACCAGGTGGAGCCAAAGAGCGAGAGTTAATCGTGGGGAGTAAATGCAGCATAAACCAGGCAAAACATTCAACTTTGGTGGGGAGTAACACAGTTGGAAGTGGATTGGCCGACACTTATAACCCCCCACCCCCCTCACACAATTAAATTCAAGGCAAGGAAAATCAAGTAGAGCGCAGAACGGGCGGCTGATCCATTTCCCGGCGGAAATCCAGCTTTTCTTTGCTCCCAATAGTGTTTTCCTCGGTAACCCTCTCCGTCCCCGAGGATGGTGTCACAACTTGCCACGCGCAGCACGTCCAAAGAGACGATGAAATGTCCCGCTTAATACTCGCGGAACTTGGACAACCAGCCGCTACCAAATCTTAGACTGTGGAGAATAGAGAGTGGTGATGGAAGAGGAGAGGGAGGGAGGGATAGTGTCGAGGTGTAGGAGTACAATGGGAGAGGGCATGGCACTGTGGAGAGGGATGGGGCAATGGTTGTGGGGGTGAGCTGGGGGGGGGGGGGGTAATGTCAGGAGCTGGGAGGGACTGAGGGTTTGGACCATGTCTCCCATTCTGAGCTGCGTGTTAGTTCCAGTGAAAACTGTGAATGTAGAAGTAACTTGCAAGGCGAATGCCTCATAATCACGGAGAGGGTACGTGTTTTGTTTTCAAAGGACGTGCTTTTTTGGCGAAGGGGTTTAAAAGTATCTTTCACCCAGGTCAGACAACCTGGTACTCGAGAGGAAAATGTTTTCCCCCTGATTTCTGCTTTCCCCATCCTGCACTCTGGGGCCAGGCTCAGGTCTGACGTAGGTTAAAGCAATCGCTCCAACAGCCCAGCAATGTGCTTGTACCAAATCCTCACGCAAGGTCCTGCCCCAGCACGATGTTTCCACATTCTACACTGAACTGAAATCTCTGCATGAATTCTCCTCCCACCTTGCATTTTAAAAAGTATTGCCGGATGACACCTCTATGAGATCGGACATAACTCTCTGCTAAACCTAAATAGGGAGCCCTCGAATGTTTAACTGTAAGGCAAAGAGCCTGTATTGTTAAAGTGCCTTTAAATTGAGTAAAATTCGCCAAGGTGAGTCACTATAAAATAAATAATGTCACAGACGGATATCTAAGGAAATAATAGGGCAAGTGACCTCAGTCGAAGAAACACCTCAAATGAAGAAAGTGGGGTAGAGAGGCAGGTTCAGGAAGGCGGCTCCCCAGCTTCGGGCCTACACACCGCTGAAGGTACAGTCACCAGCGGTGGAGCGTTTAAAATCAGGGATGCTCGAGAGCCAGAATTCAACAGGGCCGTAAATGTCTCGAAGGCTTGTGGGGTGGGAGGAGGTGACAGAGGCGGGGGTGGGGGTGGGGGGTGGGGGGGGGGTGGGGGGTGAGGCCAGGGAGGGGTTTGAAAACAAGGATAAGAATTTTAAAATTTGGAGGGGTTGCTTAACTGGGGGTCAACAGAGGTCATTGAGCATGACGGAGGTTGGGGTGGGGGGGGGGGGGGGGGGGTGGTAAAAGGAGGAACGGATGGCAGGGTTTTTAATTACCTCAATTTACAGAGGGTGTGTGGGAACCCAGCTGGGAATGTGCGGGAATACTCAAATCTAGAGATGTCTAATGATATTCTAGTGAAACACGGATGTCTTTCCCCCCCCCCCCCCCTCAGAGCT